>NW_015627535.1:632024-653826 GCF_001515625.1 Sinocyclocheilus rhinocerous
AGTCTAGCCTGTTTTCAGTTAATGGACGGAACATTGAAGCGCACTTCCCATCCAATAAATCGCAATAAGCATTGTGCTTTAGTAATTTTAATATGAAACAAAGTCTCAGATTTCAAATTCTGTCCTTTGTATTGCAGTATTCAAACAATAAATGCCATTTTGGCGCTGTTTAATGTGGAGTGACCGATAGGGTTGCCACCTTCAGCCAGGCAAAATAAGGGACACCCATTCATTAGGACTACATTATTATGTAATTATTTGTCCCATTTTTATCTAAATAATCTAGCATTTTTTAAAACTTTTTAAAATGCCAAATTACATTATTTATTATGTATATATTTATGCTTAACATAAATGATAAATTAATAAATAGGGTCTAGCATTAAATAGGCCTATAATCTATTAATTATTCTGTCTAATAATGTCTAAAAATATAATAATTATGTTTACCAAGCTCTGATAATATATGGAATATTATATTTATTTTTTATACTAATTATACATTTCATAGTGTTTTTATGCATTTTTATATTTATTCCAAAATAATAACTAAAGGCAGTAACAATTTGAACAATATTCTGGAAACAGTTTACAATAAGGTTTCATTAGTTTACTTTAGTTAACATGAACTAAGAATCAACAATAGCCTACTTCTACAGCATTTATTAATCTTAGTTAATATTAATTTCAACATTTACTAATGCACTATTAAAATCAAAAGTTGTGTTTGTTAACATTAGTTTATGCACTGCCAACTAACAATGAACAACTGTAACACTGCTGTACTTCTGAGAGTAAATGTGTTTCTTGCTTCCTAAATTAACACTGTGGTCACTTTTATTCAGCCCTTTAAAAAAAATCTGTTTACATTTTTATATGCATCTGTTAACCTGGACGAAAAGTGGTACTGTAGATGCAGCTCAACTTATGTCAAATGGCGAGGCATAACACCTACTCTGCAACTTATGTCAAATGGTGAGGCATAACACCTACTCTGCTCCCACCACGAGGAAAAACAAAGATCAGTTGCAGAATAGAGAGCAAGAGGGCATCGGAGAGAGGGACGGGCAGGTTTGAGGACGTAAGCTGAGCTGCTGTTGTTCAATACTCCAACTTTTCCACATGACGAGGAAGAACGCGTACTTGACGTGTGAGGATTTCAAACTCACGTGCCAGCGCTGCCTCTTTTATATCTCTTCTGTTGTTCCTGTTGGCCGTTCGGTGTTCTAGCGTGTGAAACGCCTCGGCCAAGTCGTGGAGAGACAGCATATGCCCATCTCTGCCTCTCTCTTTCTCTCATCCTGACATGTGTGTCTTCCTCCGCCCAGCGGCCACCTGTGAGTCTTCCTGTGTCCCTTTTCTGCCGCTGCTCCGCTAACGTTAGAGCTGATCTCCAGCTCCTCGCCAACGGGACGGGTAAAGGGCTAATGGCCACAATCAGCACTGACGACCGCGGCTACTGCTAAAGGTTGCCCTCCGGGCAGTTATATTCATTTGATAAGAAAGCAGCTGTATTAAAATAGATTTGAACTTTTCTGAAGCAAACATAAAAAGTTTTGCTCATTAAAAACACTGGGTGAACGTAAACCACCATAGACATTAAGGGGGGCAGTGATTAGAAATGGCCTGACAAAAAGGTTTTAAAACTTACATTTTAGGCTGGTCTGCCTCAGCTGTCAGCGCTCGTCAATATCAAAATGATTGAGATGGCCAATCAAATCAAAGTAGGCGGGGTTTACCGTTCACGGAAGCAGAGCGCGAATCAGCGTGAAAAATACGGAAGTCGCGAAACAATTAATATTTGACGACTGTTTTACAACTGAAATGTTAAGCGAACAACAGTAATATCCATGCAAAATTATGAATGGGTATTCTCAAATATGGCCGGTTTGAATTGAAAGTTCAGTAGGCTATCATTTACTAGATTTATGTAGGCTAATTCCTAGCTGAATGTGTCGATATAAGAAACGTTCCGTTTTCGACTTATTAGGCATACAAAAGTGCATGTGTGCATATTTAAAAATATTATTTGCTAATAGTGCAATATATATATATATATATATATATATATAATATTTTCTAAACTTCTTATTGGACACGTCTGCAAAATGCTTATCCAACTTATTAGACTTTGCCAGAACTCTATAATAACAATCCTATAATGCAAAATAAATTTAGATGAGCAAATATCCTAGTATTCTCTATGGCCAGATTTACTTTTATTGGCTTTTAGCTTGTATTATTAGGACAGCAGAGAGAGTCAGGAGCGGTAGTGAGAGAGAGATGAGGACATGAGCCAGGCCCCAAACCTGGATCCCATGAACCAACAGATTGTACTGTCCACACCAACAGATGTGATTTTGTTTTGGTCTTTTTAGACCTTTAAATATAGTGTGAAAATAGTCATAGCTAAAGAGTCTTATTAGACGTGACAAACAATGTGCATTGTCCATTTAGCCAATACTATATCCACTATATTTTTGACTCCCACATCCCACTAAATGGTGTGGATTAATTGTTAAGTTTTGTGACTGGTTCAAACTCTTTGACAGAAGACATTTTCTGTCATAGCGTCTTAAATTTGTACAGCATGATGTTTGGTCACGTGACATCCAAGAACCAATGAGATTTGACCTTAGCTGAAGTTTGGAATTTTTGGATCAATTTCATGCTATCCTTGTGTCCTTTTTGGAGCTTGATTGTTTTGAACCACATTGACTTTTACAATATGGACAAAAGCAGATGAAACATTCTTCAGAATAACTAATTTTGTGTTCCACAGAAAAAAATGAGTCATACAGGTTTTGAATGACATGCGGGTGAGTAAATGATGACAGAATTTTCATTTTTTTGGGTGAATTCTACATTTAAAGTACCAATATGCACTCTTTAAGGGTAAATCAGTTATAAAGATGTACTTTCAAGGGTATTACACCAGCTTCAGCAATTCAGTTCAACAACTCAACAAGTTGAATTTTGCACATTTGGATGCCAGGATTGCTGAATTAACCAATCAGCATCCAGGACCAGAATAATGCATGGATGGATGATTTTTGTGTGTACTTATGTGTGTGTTCACTTGCATAATTCAAACATGTAGGATCTCTTCTGCCTCTCAACTGTTTAATACTCCTTTTTCACCATTAAAAAAGTGAGTCCATCGAGATAAATCCACCTCCTGAGCTTTAGCACTGCGAGAAACTTCTATTAGGCTACAGCATTTGAGCTATTGGTAGTAAAACCCAACCTAGATGCTGTACACACAAGTATACGGTCATAAACAAGATTATAAAGTAAAATTTGTGGCAATGCCTAAAGTATGCAGTTGCATTCTCAGAGTATGAAATTGCTATCAATATTATGTCTGGACTTCAAAGAATGAGAGTAGAAATGCTCACAATAACGGAAGCCATCTGTTTAAGAAGAGTTATTTAAAGAGAGAGAGAGAAGATGGTCTAGAGGAAGGGAGAAGGGAGGGAGGAGGGTTAGAGAGAGAGAGAGAGAGAGTTAGAATAAATCCTTACCACATAATGATTTCAGCTCACAAGTCCTGCCTCTGATATGGAGTGCAGAAGGAGCCGGGATTACAACTACAGTAATCTGAGAACCGCAACTGCACTCCACAGCCACAGATGAACACATTAACTCCAACAAAACATTAGGGGTCAGGGAAACAGAAATGACGTACCTTTGAACGGGATATCGCTTTACAACTACAGAAGTCAAGAAAATAATTACAAACTCCAGGGAATAAGAAGCTAAAATATCTGTTGGATAGCAATCAACAGCGGGCTAAAACAAGAAGCTCCGCCTATCGGCCTGTGCCACCTGTGTGCCCTTCTAACTGCCAGTTTTTGGAGTAATCCGTGGTGTCTTTTACTGGAATGAGGACTACATTTGAAGAATGTGTTGGAAACAAGTTAACAAGGTAAACGAAATTTGTTCTTTGGACTGAAAATAACTCGGAATTCCATTTCCTATTTGTTTGTTTTGACACGGAACAACAGATCATTCAAAATTCTATTTTAGACTAATGTTGTTTTTAACACAAAATTGCAAATTTATAAAAATCACAGTTTTTTTCTGGTCTGATTTGGACGCAGATAAGACACTGACAGATTTGGACCTGTCCAATGACAGTTGAGACACATGTGTCCACCTAACCAGTGACCATCCTGGACAAGGAGCTCTATGCGCGTCTGCACCAGGACACTTGTGGACAGCCGTCTCCTGCCTCTCATTTCTCCTCTGGCATCCGCTCTTCCTCCATCTCTCCACGCCACCTCCTCTTTTCCACCCCCGCTCCCTCCATCCGTCCCACCCTCCCCTCACGAAAGATGATGTGACCTTCTGCCAAACTGCTAGAGACCATGCCACTGTCACAGTGGGCTGTTCTGTCTACACTGAAATAGAATCAAACAAGAGCCACGAGAGAGAGAAAGAAGGAGGGGGGGGACGGGGGAAAAAAAGAAGAAGAAAAAAATCAGGACGAGTCACGAAGGAGAAAATGTGCTGTCGGGTGTCCGGGCTGGATGTGGTTTGCCAAAGCAGGTAACTGATCACCTTCACTTCTGGCAGGGGATGTTGCTGGCGCACTCATACATGCAGATACAATTTAAATGGGATTTTTGAAGTTGCGCACCTAGCTGTTAATTTGTGCATTTAGTGAACTGGCAATTTCATTTAGGATTTGTGCAGTGTGAAATGAATGCTAAGTGTGTTTGGGTTATGAATCATCCGGAAAGTGCCTTACTGTGTTCGGACAGGGCTGCGAAAATGTCATCTCCAGCCGGTGCACCCACAGGTTGGATGCTTGTTGAAATAGTAAAGTTTTCATTCATGTGTGATCGACACCAGAAAACAAGCCTGTAGGTTAATGCGTGCTGTATGCTGTAGTATGTCACTCTGTGGTTCCTGACTTGCAGGTATAACAAAGATCAATCACTTCTCACAGCAGATGGAGCGCGTTTCCCGTTAAAGTCGTTGTGCTGGAAAGTTAAAGTAGCAGAAATTGAATTCCGTTGAGAGGTGTACTGAGAGATCCTGGATAGGAAGCAATGACAGCTTTCAGTAATTACTGTAGGGAGCAGTTATTATGGAGCACACACTGACGCATTTGGGATTTGTCCCGCTGAAGCTGTGATAATGTGCCACTTTCGTAGTGAGAAGAGGGTGCTTCATAAGAACAAGGTGGATAATGGAAAGAGGTATTTGGGATGGCTAGAAAGAGACAAATGCTGGTCTATCAGATCCAGTCACAAATAATCTTGAACAAAATGTTCAGGGAAAGTTATTACGAAATTGCAGTGGTGGGTGACAGTTTCCAAATTAGAAAGAGCCCGGCTAAATATAAGCTCCAGGGCAAATGGAGAAACATCATCACAATCATAATTATAACTCTTCAGTTGTCAGTCATATCAAGGTGATTTTGGGAGAAAATGAATAATTAGTAAAACAGGAGATGATTAGTAAAAATCAACTGTTGTTTTCAAATATATGTGTGGAATATAGGTAGAAATGTCATTTATTAGCATTTATGTGAAAAACTGAAAGATTTTGTAGAATGACCTGATTGCCCTTGCGTCCTTGTTCTCCTTCAGAGCAGTGCTTTCAGAGTAATACTTTTTTAGAACAGTGTTTTATGACCTGAGATATGACCTGATATGATTTTACTTTTAATAATAAGAATAAACTTCACCCTCACAGGAATAATGTCTATATTTTAGCTCATTTGATGATGAGTTGTAGTTGATGTTGTATTTATAAGCAAGTAGACAGGATTTAGATGTCTCTGTTAGCATATTTGCTGAGAAATGTAAGGAAGATCTGTGTAGGGTTGGCACTGCATGTGTAGTGTGTACTATGAAGGACACAGTGTACGCTGTAGGAGTGTAGGACAGTTACGTCAAGTGGCCGGCTGTTACGTCAAGACTATGAGGTGTTCTCTTTTCATTCAAGACTAAATTGCAGGCTTTGTGTCACATTCAGTATGAGCCTGTGTAGATCAGTTGAGAAATCATGTCTAATTTTCCAGTTTTTCCTTCAACCAATTAAGAAGCACTTATAGGTTACTAGATTTCTCAAGGTTAACCTTTAACCTGGAAGAGAAAGTTTTTTCACACAGATGAGAGAGTACAGAGTTTGCAATTTGCACTTTCCGCAACAATGCTAGAGAGGTTTTTCATTGCTAGCTGGTTGCCGGGGTGTTCTGGGTGGTTACTAGGTGGTTGTTTACTGGCCGAAGGTACAAAAAAAAAAAATGTGGCTCAGTTTTCTCCTTAAGATTTGGTGTTTGTTCAGTTGTCCAGCTATTTTAACCCTTTTTAAAGCCTGACATCTAAATTAATAGACATCATTTTTTTTTTACCTTTAGATTAAAAAAAATTTAAATCCCAAAAAAATGCATATGCATTTTTTTTGTTGAATGTCATGTTTGATAAATTTGGCTTTTATGGCTCATGATATCAATGCGATCTTTATAACAGTATAGCAGACTACTTACATAAAATGCATATAAATATCAGTTGTCACTCTAGATCTACCAATAATATGTCTTAGTATGATGATATTTAAAGGCATAGTTTTATCATCAAAACTGTGTAGTTTTTATTGTGGGGCAAAACATATAATAGTACATGCAATAATAATACAATGATAATTGAGAAACAAACAAATAAACATTTCTCAAAAGCTTATTTGATACTCAATTTTGAACCTGATTTTTCAAAAAAATAAATAAATAAAAATAATGTATGGATCATTTCAACTGGTTTCAATCCAATAAGTGTTCATCTTGAAATGACTAACAATATAAAAGAATGATACTAAAAGGCCTTTTATTTGCTAAAAAAGTATAAACTATCAATCAGATGACAGAAGGTATTTAGTAGATTGTGAGCAAAAGGTTTTTCAGCAAAGATTTGATCATGTTGATAATTTAGAGGTCTTGGAAATGTGTGTATCAAATATGATACATTTGGCTTCATAACGGTTAAGCATCAGCAATAGTAACACAGATACAAAATTCAATAAAAAGATACAAAATTGTTCTTCCCAAATATGAGTGATGATGATCAGAAGAAGAGATTGGGAAAGTTGAGCCAAATCATGGAGAGGGTGAGTGTGTGCTGGTTCTCGTGTGTGTGTGTGTGTGTGTGTGTGTGTGTGTGTGTTTTGTCCACCCTGTTGTGTGGTGGACAAGTCAGTGCAGTGTGGAGCCAGCAAACCCTGGGATCAATGCATCTGTTCTCTGCTTACACAGAACACAACCAGCATAGAGCTCGCCTCGCCTTATCTGTCGCTAATACTCGCAACGCAACAATAATCACATCAGATTCTGTACGCAAAACAAGACTTCATCTAAACATTGATTATACCCTTTCTTACCAAGCTGTTTAATGAAACATACAGTATGCATGTCTGAGATGCACTGACGTGAGAATGTTTTTTTTAAAAATATGTAAACAATTTGAATTCAGTTTGTATTGAGGTGGCAAACTGGATGCAGAATTCACATTTCACATTTAAATGTACAATTCACATTTCAAACATTTCAAAACAACTCACATTTAAATGTAAGGAAGTAGAATCAAAATGAATTGAAATCCAAAGAACTTCATATCACTGTCATTTTTAACTAGAAAAGCATACTTTGTCAAGACAAACTTAGTTTTTTAAGAGTTTCATATTAAATATCAAAACCCTAGCAACGACTTACAATCAGGGTTATTAACTAAAGCCATAAAAAACTTGCATTAAAATGGCTTTAACTGAAATAGGGAGGGAACATTTCTCATTTTAATTTAGTGTAACTATGTACTAAAATAACTCAAACTAAAATAAAAAATAATAAAATAGACATTACAAAAACTATTAAAATAATGTTTGAATTACTAAACCATTACTAAAATAACCCTGCTTACACTAGCATCAAGGTGGCAACGTTTGCATGAACAAGCACCACTTTTTTTCTTCATAAACCTTTTATTTTTGAGTGTAAGATTTGTTTTCTGTGCAGCAGGGTGTCGACCAGTGCAAATGGGTCAAATCAGCAGTCATTTCTAAACAGATGCTGTCTTAATCCATACTACAGCCCAACATGCAGCACATATCCACACCAAACAAACACACACCGATATTCCTCACATTAGATGTGCACAAAAACATGTTTATGTAATGCAGACACGCACATCACACACACACACACACACACACACACACACACACACAGGTGGTAGTGCTACACCACAGGTGAAAAAACACAGTTCAGTAACAGTGCTACTAAAACATTTCAACAATTGATGTGAGGAATTACATTACATTCATTATGTTGTCTGAGATCACCCAATGCCACAGAACGACATTCAATCTTTGCACAGAGACGCATGGAGTAAATGAATTACACTGGGGCAGCAGTGCTGTTCTTGCTGGCAGTTTAATGAATAGACGTGGTTTTATGAAGACGACGCTGAAAGCCATAATGGCAGTGCAGTAAATTCAATGACCGTTTGAAGTATGACTGTTCACCCAAAATTGAAGGTCTGTCCTCATTTACTCTCTCTCATGTAGTTTTAAACTCTTATGACTTTCTTTTGTGTAACTCAACAGGAGATGTTTTACAGAATGTTCACGCTGCTCTTGAGACTATATTCCACATATTCTGAATTCATACAATAGCTTTGTGTGAGGAACCAACCAAAACTTTCCACATGAAATAGTGTTTTCAAAGTGTGGACAAAAAGTCATACAGGTTTGGAACGACATGAGGGTGAGTAAATGGTAACGTTTTATTTTTAGGTGAGCTGTTCCTTTAAGTCTGTTCTGTTGTCCAGTATTTTAGATGAGTGACTGGCTCTGCTCACACCGCTTAATGAGATCTGTCTCCCAGAAACAACATCCAGCGCTGCATCACACCATACAGGACAATGCCTCGTAAGCAAGTTGTGATATTACGTGTCGCCCAGAGCTGATCAGCGTAATGAAATGTGTAAATGACTTTAAACTGACTCCATCAGCGAGGAGAACCTGATACCAACAACACACACTTATCAGTCATTCTTAAAATATGGTGACTTTAAGAATTTTTAAAAAAAATATAATTTTATGTCACAAATGCAGCAAGTGTTTTCACAACCGGCTGTGTTCGGAATTGCATACTACCATTCAAAAATACAAAATAATAATTTCAATTCCAAGAATTAAATGTGCGATGTGAAGTCATGTGAAAAAAATGTAGCTTAGTACTGTTTGAAACATTTATGTGGTAATACCTGCTGTTTCTGTTACTATTTTGAAATGTGTACACCATGCAGTTTGAACTGCCAAATGCGTAAATATTTACTACACAGTATTCAGTAAGCTAGCATTCCATTCTGGATACATTTGTCTTTTCTCCCTCGGAATTTGACTCTGGGTTTTTTTATTTATATTTTTTTCTTTACATTTATTTTTATTTGTGTTTAGATTTATTTTTTTATTTATAATAAATATTTTTTATTTTTACAAGTCAGTCCTTGCACTAAAGCTTCACCACGAAATCTAGATAGAAAGAATGAAGGACTGATAGATGGATGGATGGATGGAAGAATGGGTGAATGCATGGATAGATAGATAGATAGATAGATAGATAGATGGATGAAAGGCTGAATGGATAGATAGATAGACAGACAGACGGATGGATGGATGGATGGATGGATAGATAAATAGAATGATGACTGGATGGATAGACAGACAGTCGGATGGATGGAGATAGATAATTACAGTAGACAGACAGACAGATAGATAGATAGATAGATAGATAGATAGATAGATAGAATGATGGATGAAAGGCTGAATGGATAGATAGACAGACGGATGGATGGATGGATAGATAAATAGAATGATGACTGGATGGATAGACAGACAGTCGGATGGATGGAGATAGATAAATACAGTAGACAGACAGACAGACAGATAGATAGATAGATAGATGGATGGATGGCTGAATGGATAGATAGACGGATGGATGGATAGATAAATAGAACGATGACTGGATGGATAGACAGACAGTCGAATGGATGGAGATAGATAAATACAGTAGACAGATAGATAGATAGACAGACAGACGGACGGACGGACAGTCGGATGGATGGAGATAGATAAATACAGTAGAATAGATAGATAGATAGATAGATAGATAGATAGAATGATGGATGAAAGGCTGAATGGATAGATAGACAGACGGATGGATGGATGGATGGATAGATAAATAGAATGATGACTGGATGGATAGACAGACAGTCGAGTGGATGGAGATAGATAAATACAGTAGACAGATAGATAGACAGACGGACGGACGGATGGATGGATGGATAGATAAATAGAATGATGACTGAATGGATAGACAGACAGTCGAATGGATGGAGATAGATAAATACAGTAGACAGATAGACAGATAGATAGATAGACAGACAGACAGATGGACGGACGGACGGATGGATGGATAGATAAACAGAATGATGACTGAATGGATAGACAGACAGTCGGATGGATGGAGATAGATAAATACAGTAGACAGACAGACAGATAGATGGATGGATGGATGGATGAATGGATAGATAGACGGATGGATGGATAGATAAATAGAACGATTACTGGATGGATGGATGGATGGATGGACGGACAGTCGGATGGATGGAGATAGATAAATAAAGTAGACTGATAGATAGATAGATAGATAGATAGATAGATATAGAAGGGACATGTTTGTTACCATATTTTGAGAATAGAAATGCAAGTGATTGTAATGTCTTTTTTTATATGAACATGAGTTAAAGGGTAGAGAGGTTAGTGATGCAAATGAGTTCAACCCAACACTATTACATGACAAGCGTGACACAGCCACTGTGGGACAGATGAAAGAGCAGAGCTTGCAGGATTGCTCCAAGGTCATGTAGGGGAAATTTTACATTTTTTAAGCAACAAGCTCCCATGGCCACATAATCTATCAATCAGTCTAATTCCTTTGAGAAACGGGCAGGAAATTAACATTTCTCCTGTGACTGCAGGTGGAAATGTGATTACGCACGTGTCTCTCTCTCTCTCACACACGAAGCTTCGGTAGTGGGGAACCTCCATTGGCGCGCTCAGGTGTTACTGTCAACAAAACATGTGTTTGTATTTGTATTCAGAATGCAATCCAAGTGCACCTTGTCCACTATAATGTCCTCTGGCAAAGAAGAAAACAGAACGCTGTAGGATGCAAAGAAAACAACAGCAAACACCAAAGCATGTCTCTGCTACCCTGCACTGCAGCATAAGACTCTTAATGGGAATGTTACATCACTAATATGAACTATTTATATCATTTTTACAAATGCATGCCTTTGCAAATGTATTTTTTTACCTTACATTTTACAAGTGGTTGTTTATTGTTCATACTTAGACAGACCCTAAAACAGACATGAATCATGTGGCTTGTTGAGAATAGGTGTGCTATTACTTTTTAAAGTGATCAAACTTACGATATTCACCTGGAAAAAATAAAATCAAGACTTGCATTAAAGCAGGGAATATTTTTGGACTTAAAGTCAGTTAATTAATTTGGTGTTACCATATGAAACATTATTAGGTTAACATTTTTTTTTGTAAGCAGTCACCTAACAACCATTTTGAACACCTTGGCAACATCACAGCAATACCCTGGCCACCACCGACATGTATATGTTGACTTTGATGATGATTATGATAATGAAACTTAGGAAGATCATCATCAAGCAATTCAACAATGTTGCTTTTTTTTTTTACTTTTTATTTAATTAATTAATTAATTCATTTTAATTACTTACTAAGTACTAAAGGGATAGTTCACCCCAAAAATAAATTTCTGTCATCATTTACTCACTGTCATGCTGTTCCAAACCTGTATGTGTTTCTTTCTTCTGAATATATTTTTAAGATATTTTGGAGAATGTTTTACCTGTTTTTGTCTATATTATGAAAGTCAGGTTTTTTTTTTATCCATTAGCATACACCATTTTTAAAGGGGTCATATGATGCTTTTTTAAAGATCATTATTTTGTGTATTTGGTGTTTGACATGGCTGCTTCGACACTAACTGCGGTTACTGAAACCATGACTTCTTTCTTTGCGTGCACATTTGGGCGGCATTATGCAAATATTTCCACATAGTGAGGTAGATATGTGGGGGCGTGTTAGAACGAGCTGTTTTAGGGGGGCGTGGCAGAGTCTTAACTTTGATAAAGAATATCTCTTTGGTTTTGAGACTTTAGTCTTTGCAACTTCAGGGATCTTATCTATGCACAATCAGCTTGTAACACTCCAAAGAGAAAGGAAAACTTGAAATCGCATCATATGACCCCTTTAATAGTTTTAGTATTCATGTTATTTTTTTCAACACTAGTCAATACCATTGGATCCCAATGACTTTCACTGTATGGGCACAAAAAACAGAAACAAATTTTTTTGTTCCACAAAAGAAAGTCATACAGGGTTGAATTTCCCAAATGCAACTAAGTTCCGTCGTTACCAATACAGTTCAATGGAACTTGTGACGATAGTTGGCTAACAGTGCTTTTGGGAAATGCACCCTTTGTTTGTAGTGACATGAGTGTGAGTAAATCATGGCAGAAGTTTCGCTTTTAGGCAAGCTACCACTTTACGTATAGTCGTATAGAAATTTTTGTAAAATGAAGTATTTTTTCACACTACAGATGTGACTAACAAAGCTGCATCCCTTCCCTGTGCGGAAGGTCACTGAAAGTTACTACGTTTTCAACACATGGGAGACCGAGGGGCGAATGGGTGTCAATCCACAAGCCAGATTACAAAACAAAGTGGTATATTTATACGCGGATTACTCCGTGTGAGTGGGTTGGTGGCAGTGTGAGTTGGAAAAAAACGAGTGTTGTGTGTGAGCGGAGGGAAGCAGATACTCTGCTGTTAAAGCAGTGTAGTGACATCTGGATAAGGGGAGATTCTGTGGCGGATGCTACAACCTCAGCTTAAGGCCATTTTATCATGATCCCGCACTCCAAATAGCCCACACACACACACTTATACATATCTATCCATACATGAAAACCCAGTGGATGCTTTTGCTGTGCACGATAACCCAACATGCACTGGAGTTTAGCGTTAACAGCGGTGCCATATAAGATATATGGAGTCTACAGCTACATGTGTCAAGTAAAATGGATCATTGCCCCTGCAACACATTTTCAATTCCAACGTAATCTGCTGCCTTTCAGATGTTATAACTGTTAAACAGCCTGGAAAAAATCCTCACTCTCACGCAAAAACAGACCAAAAAGAAAAGAAAATCGGCTTCTTGTGCTAAGAATGTTGACAGTGAGTGAGAAATGTGTTTGGGGAAAAAGATCTCGTTGGATGGACTCTTTGCATCCTTCTAGGACTCTGGGTTAATAGAGATCTTTACAGAATGTCCCAGGCGCTGGTCCAGGACCAGATCCACATCCTTTATAATGGTCAAGATTAATGCTGATGAGAGAGAAGCCGTGTGAAGACGGTTATTATCTTTGTTTCCTATATTGAGAATTTAGGATAAAATTTATGTATAAGTGGGCAAGTGTTAATGCAGAAACCTTGTTTTTTTAAGTTTCTTTAATATTCAAGATGATAACTTGATGTACTTTGATGAATTAAACATTTGATAACAATGTATCATACTATTGGAAATATGCCTAATGTTTGAGTTACTGCTGTATTTGTTTTTAAATATATATACAGGCAACATGTGCACATTTGAACCTTGACCTCTTACACCTTTTTGTTGGGATGCACCAATGTATCGGCCAATAATCGGTATCGGCCGATAAAAACAATTATTTGCACTGTCGGCCATCGGCTGATTGTTTAAAAACAGCTGATGATCAGGGCCAATTATTTCCTGTCAATCAAAAGGCGGCGAAAAAACATGTCAGACAGACTTGCGTGAAAAAAATGCTTCTTGTGCTGAATTTAGGGCTGTCCAGGTTAAAGCAATAATAATGCATTAACACAGCACCGTTAACACAGGTTCTATTTGACCCTATGCACCACCCATAGTTCAAGCCAGGGTTGCCAGGTCCGAGATATTCCCTTCACAAAACATTATTTGTAATGAGCCTCCAATCCAATTACTTCAAAGAGCTTTGTGCTTTGGTTTGGAAAGGAAAGGAATGGATGTGTGGCCAAGTATGGTGTCCCATACTTGGAATTCGTGCTCTGCATTTCAAATGATAATAGTACATAATAATAGTAACATGCATTTTTAAGTTTTTTAATTACCTTTTTGCATCGTGCAGTTCACTAAATGGTCCTGCGGTGTGACAAATGAATGTTTACGAGTTCAAATTTTCCATATGGTCTCTCAATTTACATAAGGTCATAAAAATGCATGCATAATAATTAGAAAATGTTGTTCAGATGGAGTGTAGCATGTAACACCGCTGGACACTTCTGTGACATGCCACAGTACCCATGTATGAATGAACCGATGATTTATTATTTATTAGTGAATATCATGAGTAAAGGGAAATGGATAGACTCTGTGTTTTTAGACATAAATGCCAAACTAAATGCTTAAAGTCACTATTATATCAGTGAATTTAAGTTAGTCAGGTTGTAGCGGTTAGAGGTCTGAGCTAGTAACTCCTTAAACTGAAGCACGTCCTGCGTGTTGTCACGTTTATGATCCATCAAAATGTATGATTTATATGATTTATGCTTTGTGTGCAATAAAACATATCAAAACGTCCTGTTGACTTACACTAAAGGAGGAACCAGAATGTCATAAAGAGTTTTATGTGGGTCTCTTTTGGCTCCTCTAGCAACCACTCAATACGCCTTAGCGACCGCATAGCAACACCCTGGCAACCACCCACAACACCTTAGAATTTTGTCGGCATGCACATGCAAACACCATTCAAATTTTGTTTAGATGATGTAAAAATGTAGCTGCAGTTACATTTGGTATCCGCCGAAACAGATCAAGGTCAAACCTCTATTTTAATCTGGATCTTTGTGATTGCCGCTGACAAAAGATCTCATCAGGTTTCTATAAAATGAGAAATATTGAAAGACTTTAATTTTTATGCATTCAAATGCAGTAAGTTTCGGACATGGGGAAGTTCTAGAAGGCTGTATAATGTTAGAGCAGTCACCTTGTGAGGCGTTTATACATGCAGCAGCTCTCAGAATCAGTCAGTGTCATGTTAAGCCAGCACGACTGCTGCATGACTGTGCTTTAATGAGTCTTAATGGCCCTTTAATGGCTCGTTAAGCCACAGTCATGCAGCAACTTTAATGAGCGCCTTATGAGCACGTGCACATGCTAAAATACACTGTCACAGAGAGAGTCAGCACAACTCTCCAGGCCAGTCGTGTGTCGTGAACAGGTTACCTTGCTCTGTGTTTCATCGTTTGTAATTTACCTTGAGTTAATAATTCACACATGGATCTTTGGGCACTACAATTTAGGTTTAGCACCACAAAAGCTTCATATCCCAGGGTTTAAAGTAGCCTTAACCTAGTGTTAAGCATAGTGTGATAAGCTTATAAGAAGATGTAGGGCAACTAGAGAATATTGAGAGCAAGGGTTGTTTGGTGTGATTTTGTGGTTAAAGGTTTGTGGATTGAATTTAGGGGGTCATGGTTTGGCAGGTTAGCATGGGCAGATACCCACTGCCAGTAGATAACTGTAGCTGTATCTACACTCTTCTGCATGCAAGAAGCATCTTTATCGATAGATATCCAGAAGTAGATGGACATAAATAAATATATAAATCATAAAAATGCCATTATATTATAGTAGATGTATATATGACTATATAGTAGATGTACGTATGTATGACTGTCTTCACCAGTGTTTTGCAGTGTTTGACAGATAAAAACTGTATTCAAAAAACAGAAAAAGTATGTAAAAACACATTTATCTATCTATCCATCCATCCATCTAATCTCTCTGTCTGTCACACACACACACACACACACACACACACACATATATATATATACATACAAACAGTATATATAATGCACTGTATATAAGAAATATATATATATAGAGAGAGAGAGAGATTCAATCCAAATGTGGGAAGCAAGGTCCTTCATTTTGATAAGCAGTGGTCATTAGAGATCACATTTCATCACATCACATGGTTAGAGCATAATATTTAACAACATTTTTAAAGTAAATTATTTTTTTTATTATTATTATTGTCATCATCACCTAATTGCCTGCACAACACTGTATATTTTAAAATATTATGCTTCTTATTTTTGTTTTTATGTCACAGCTGTTATTTAGTTCATATTTATTGCATTAATTTAGTGTTGTGTGTTACGCTGATATTCATGAGAATCATAATGAACAGCTGCGGGCGGATCAGAGAGGAAGTATATCTGTGCATTAATGTGACAGCTTGTTACTGGTGTTTATCACGAGGCCATAATGACAGTCATCATTTAATCAAGACAACACGAGTAAATATGAACCTGGAGCTTGTCAGGGCCGATGACAGACAGCAGGATGTTGAGTCACGATAGCTAAGAGGTGAAATCTGATGGCAGGCTGAATGAATGCTGCAGTTTAAACATTCGTCAGCGCCACAGTCACGAAGATTCAGATTGAAATGGAGCACTGACCTTGATCTGGTGAGACAATAAAGGCGCCTACTTATTGACTCGACTGTTTGTCCAAAAATGAGATCAGTGAAGGTGCGTCTGATTTGAATACCCTTTCACATCCCCTACAAGTCCATGGGCATTTTATGGGATCAGTTTGCTAAGCAAGTTGTGCTGTTTAAACATAAATATGGTAAAGCACCGTATTATTATTATTATTGTTATTGTTATTACATGCTTTTATTTTCTATTTATTTATAAATACTGTATGAATAATAAAAAAAAAAAACATAATTTTTGCATCAAAGTAATGGAAATGAGGAAGTCTAGTGGAAGTCAAATAATGTCATTTATGTTTACTTTATTCAAAACATTTAAAATAAGCTTTAACATGGTAGAGCACCATATTATTATTATTATTATTATTATTATTATTATATGCTTATATTCTATGTGTTTATTTATAAATACTGTATAAATAATGTAAACAATATATACTTTTTGGCATTAGAGTAATGGCAGTGAGTAAGTGGAGTTGTTATTTGGCATGAAAATTATTGTCACATTTTATATTATATTTACTATATTATATCATTATAATATTATATATTATATTTCCTTTTTAAATTAAAATGATCTACACTGTAATATATAGTGATTATAATATGTAAAGCTACACCGTATGTTAAAGAGTCTTTTGGCTCTTGCATGTAATTTTGCCAGTATGCTGTAATTCTTGTGCAACATTCAATTTTATCTCATCTGATAGGTCAAGCATAGGAGGAGGAGCTTTTTTATTATGTTAGCCTAGTATTTCCCTTTTCTCTCTTGATATTACAATCAACTCCTGGTTATGTGCCTTTTCAAGTAGGGGGTTATGGGAAGGATTGCATCTTTAAAGGGATAGTTCACCCAAAAATGAAAATTTGATGTTTATCTGCTTACCCCCAGGGCATCCAATATGTAGGTGACTTTGTTTCTTCAGTAGAACACAAACGAAGATTTTTAACTCAAACCGTTGCAGTCTGTCAGTCATATAATGGAAGTGAATGAGAATCACGGCTTTGAGAGTCAAAAAAACATACACAAACAAAACCAAATTAAACCCTGCGGCTCGTGACGATACATTGATGTGTAAAGACACGAAATGATTGGTCTGTGCAAGAAACTGAACAGTATTTATATCGTTTTTTACCTCTGATTCACCGCAATGTCCGAACTGTCCTGAGCGCGTTCTCGACAGCCGGCGCGTGACGCGTCTTCTTCTTCTTCTTGCTTTACGGCAGATCGCAGACTTATAAGTGCATTACCGCCACCTATCTCTCAAATGGACCATTGACACTCATAATTGAGATTGTAGATAGAGTGTCAATGGTCCATTTGAGAAGAAGAAGAAGACGCGTCACGCGCCGGCTGTCGAGAACGCGCTCAGGACAGTTCGGACATTGCTGTGAATCAGAGGTAAAAAACGATATAAATACTGTTCAGTTTCTTGCACAGACCGATCGTTTCGTGTCTTTACACATCAGTGTATCGTCACGAGCCGCAGTGTTTAATTTGGTTTTGTTTGTGTATGTTTTTTTGACTCTCAAAGTCGTGATTCCGATTCACTTCCATTATTTGACTGACAGACTGCAACGGTTTGAGTTAAAAATCTTCGTTTGTGTTCTACTGAAGAAACAAAGTCACCTACATCTTGGATACCGTGGGGGTAAGCAGATAAACATCAAATTTTAATTTTTGGGTGAACTATCCCTTTAAATGTCACTGTACCATTATGAGGAATTTGCCAGAGTCGGAGTATGATGGAACTGGAGTTGGAATGTAATTCCCTTGACATATCAAAGGCTCAGAATGTTGCGAATGAATGGGAAAATGAGCTCAGGGATGGATGGAAATACTTTCCAAAGAACTATACTTTTTAAAAATGTCTAGTCCTAATATGTGAGGACTTTAATGGGAATTTTTAATGGGATTATTTTTAAATGTTTAACTTTCAGCGACAGTGACCTTGAGATTACCAGAGATTACCAATTTCCGAAAGCCTCCAGATTTATAAAACCAGACTTCAACTCAGTAACGGGTTGAGCTTACAGTTATATTTTGGTACTCTTGTTAAAACTGATGTATGGTATCAATAGCAATCAATAAGTGCTTTGTGATTGTAGCTTTTCTTCTCTATTTCCTCCACTAGAGGGTGTTGAACACTCCTTTGAGGTTTGAAGCACTGTATTAAGTTCCTGCTGCTAGAGATTTGATCAGGCCTGCAGAATGCACCCTTAATCTCCAGGTATTTTTTACTCAAGACATTGTACAAACAATAGAAATGTCCAAAAAAGAGTGCTGGCAGATAGGGAGTGGAATATGGGAGGGAGATGGTGGGGCGCTTAATGCCAGGCTGGATCTGCAAGCGTTACTTTGATCTAATCTGGTCTGCGTTCTCAGAGGCAGCACTGATTTACACAGAGCCAAATTAGAGAGGTCAGTAATCTGAGCACTGAGCAGACACACAAACTTTCTACTGATAGCAGTTCGGGACAGGCAAGGACAGTGACACATATTAAACCCATGCAGGGAGTGAGAGAATAAATAGTATGTGAGAGAGAGGAGGGGAAATGAAGTATAAATTATAAACTTGTATATTGGTAGACTGCATACAACTCTTAAACGTGAAGTGTTTTATTCCTGTGCCTCTAGAGTCACCAAAGGGAATTGGAAAAATGATGCTTGTTTATGGATAGTTTCCCCGGTGTGCCATTGGTTGGACAAACAGATATTCCCGCCCACAAATTCATGTCATTGGTTGAGCAATTGCTTCTTTTGGGATAGTTGGGTTACTCAAACAAACAGAGTGTTTACATCTCTCAGGGAAAACAACCTACATATTGCTTGTTTATAGCTGACTCTGGATATTAAGCTTAGATAGAGAGAAAATGTTTTGCATTTTAGCACCAAACTGCAGATTATAGGGATGCAGATGGCTCTCAAACATTTCGAGATTTACCCTTATCCCAAACATTTCACCTCAAAATTAAAATAATTTATATATATATTATATATGTATATGTATTATAATTATATATATAAAACATATCATTTTTTGCATCTACTATTTTTACATTACTCAAAGCATTATAAATAAGCTTAGACATGCTAAAGCACCATATTATTATTATTATTATATACTAATTGTCTATTTATTTAATAATTTATAAATACTGTATAAATAATATAAACTATATATTACCTTTTACATTTCAGTAATGGCACTTTATATTATATTATATTATATTATATTATAATACATTTTTAAATAAATGTTTTTTTTTATTGGTTATGGTGAAATGTGACATTCTTAAAAGGTTTCGTGAGATTCAACCCAGATGCGGGAAGGACGCTCCTTAATTTCTCATAAACATTAGTCAAGACATGTGATGTTTAAAAAACCGTTTGATTCTACAACCCTATTAATTCATGTACTTCACAATTCGCTGTTCGTATGGACTTATGAATAATGCACCACACCGTCTGCATTCACATCAGTTACAGTAGCAATTTATATTAATAAATTGCTGAACATTTCTCACAGCTGTTATAGCGAACAAGCAAACGTAATCAGTCAACCGAACAGACAAGCTTGTGCATTGAAATTAGTGTGTAGCCAGTGTCTGTCAGAGCTTTTGGGAAAAAATTAGATTGTGCCTGTTTACTTTTTGGTCCTCTTGATGGATATTTGTGTAAGGGTAACAAGGCCATGCTGACTGTGTGTCGCACGTCTCTTTCCTCTGAGTAAACATGTGCAATCTGCCAACTGCTGTGTTAAAATCTGTCATTGTCACTGTATAAAATGCTCCTCGTTGCTTTAGCTCGCATTTACCAGTAATGTGCTTTAATCAAATTCACCACATGTTTTAATATGGTTCATTTATCTGTTTGACATATACCTGAATTAAATGGCCATATCGACAAAAGTAATGCATTTGATTAGGTCACTGATGATCTGTTACATTTTGCACTTTGCCGTATATCGATAATTGCTCATGCAGCAGAACTTGATTTATATCCCTCACATTTGGTACAGCAAATGGCTTTAAATTAATAGTTTACCTAAAAACTGAACATTCTGTCATCATTCACAGAAGAAAGAAAGTCATACAGGTTTGAAACAACATGAGGGTGAGTAAATGATGACAGAATATTTGTTTTTGGGTCACTTTTAGGTTAACACATGGTAAGAGGCCAATTTCAAGGTGATAACATCTGTGATTTGATTAACAATTTGAGTCATCCAGCTGTTCAGTTTTAGAATTACCTCTGTTGCGATGTCTGATGAATAATTCCTAAGTATATTTTTATACTGGTTAGAGAAATATACACTACGGTTCAAAAGTTTAGGGTCAGTAAGATTTTTTAAGAATCAAGAATGAAGAATTTTATGCTTTTATTCAGCAAGGAAGCATTAACTTAATCAAAAGTGACAATAAAGACATTTATAATGTTGCAGATATTTACATTTACATTTAGTCGTTTAACAGATGCTTTTATCCAAAGTGACTTGCAAATAAAAAGTGTGAAGTGACGTGACATGTGGCCAAGTATGGTGACCCATACGTAAGTGCTGTGACAACTCCCACAGTACACATAGCAAGGTGTTTTTTTTTAATAATACATAAAAAGAAAACAAGTAGATAAAATAGAAAAAAAATAGAGAACGCTAGAGTTAAAGGGTAATTTTTTAAATATAATTTTCTTATATTTAATTTTTTTCTGATATTAATAACAGATTTCTGTTTCAAATAAATGCTGTTCTTTTGAACTTTCTATTCATCAAAGAATAAAAAAAAAATCATGGTTTCCACAAAAATATTAGGTCGCACGACTGTTTTCAACATTGATAATAATAACAAATGTTTATTGAGCATCAAATCAGCATATTAGAATGATTTCTGAAGGATCATGTGACACTGAAGTGACAGAAAGACAGATCCACAGTGAGGACCTTGTCTCCTAGACGGCCACCGGGACAAAACCACAGGAACCAGTTGAGTCCTCTGCACAATGTGACATTGCTGCAGCCTGGAATTGAACTGCTGGTTCCCTTTCAGTCGGTCACTCTCGACGTCACGTCGGATGACCGACGAATTGGGATCTCGCTTAGAGAGACCAATCTACTTCGAGT
>NW_015627535.1:654424-668630 GCF_001515625.1 Sinocyclocheilus rhinocerous
TATCGTTGACTTGATTGCAAAGATACTATTTAAACTGTACTAAGCTGGATGATGACATCACTGAATTCAATGATGAACTGCCTTTAACTGAAAACTGAGTGTTTACTATTATCATTTTGCATTACTGACACAATATTTTCCTAATTAATGCTGTACAGTTGCTTTGACACAATCTGTATTGTTAAAAGCGCTATATAAATAAAGGTGACTTGGCTTGACTTGACTGAAGACTGGAGTAATGATGCTGAAAATTCAGCTTTGCTTCACAGGAATAAATTATTTTTAATTTATAAATTATTTTAATTATTTAAAAAAATATATAAATTGTAATAATATTCCACAATATTACTGTTTTTACAGTATTTTTGAACAAATAAATGCAGCCTTGGTGAGCACGAGAGACTTCTTTTAAAAAACTTTTTTTTTTTTGTTAATGTTAGTGTATACAGGTGCATCTCAATAAATTAGAATGTCGTGGAAAAGTTCATTTATTACAGTAATTCAACTCAAATTGTGAAACTCGTGTATTAAATAAATTCAATGCACACAGACTGAAGTAGTTTAAGTCTTTGGTTCTTTTAATTGTGATGATTTTGGCTCACATTTAACAAAAACCCACCAACTCACTATCTCAACAAATTAGAATACTCCATAAGACCAATAAAAAAAACATTTTTAGTGAATTGTTGACCTTCTGGAAAGTATGTTCATTTACTGTACATATACTCAATACTTGGTAGGGGCTCCTTTTGCATGAATTACTGCATCAATGCATCGTGGCATGGAGGCGATCAGTTTGTGGCACTGCTGAGGTGGTATGGAAGCCCAGGTTTCTTTGACAGTGGCCTTCAGCTCATCTGCATATTTTGGTCTCTTGTTTCTCATTTTCCACTTGACAATACCCCATAGATTCTCTATGGGGTTCAGGTCTGGTGAGTTTGCTGGCCAGTCAAGCACACCAACACCATGGTCATTTAACCAACTTTTGATGCTTTTGGCAGTGTGGGCAGGTGCCAAATCCTGCTAGAAAATGAAATCAGCATCTTCAAAAAGCTGGTCAGCAGAAGGAAGCATGAAGTGCTCCAAAATGTCTTGGTAAACGGGTGCAGTGACGTTGGTTTTCAAAAAACACAATGGACCAACACCAGCAGATGACATTGCACCCCAAATCATCACAGACTGTGGAAACTTAACACTGGACTTCAAGCAACTTGGGCTATGAGCTTCTCCACCCTTCCTCCAGACTCTAGGACCTTGGTTTCCAAATGAAATACAAAACTTGCTCTCATCTGAAAAGAGGACTTTGGACCACTGGGCAACAGTCCAGTTCTTCTTCTCCTTAGCCCAGGTAAGACGCCTCTGACGTTGTCTGTGGTTCAGAAGTGGCTTAACAAGAGGAATACGACAACTGTAGCCAAATTCCTTGACACGTCTGTGTGTGGTGGCTCTTGATGCCTTGACCCCAGCCTCAGTCCATTCCTTGTGAAGTTCACTCAAATTCTTGAATCGATTTTGCTTGACAATCCTCATAAGGCTGCAGTTCTCTCGGTTGGTTGTGCATCTTTTTCTTCCACACTTTTTCCTTCCACTCAACTTTCTGTTAACATGCTTGGATACAGCACTCTGTGAACAGCCAGCTTCTTTGACAATGAATGTTTGTGGCTTACCCTCCTTGTGAAGGGTGTCAATGATTGTCTTCTGGACAACTGTCAGATCAGCAGTCTTCCCCATGATTGTGTAGCCTAGTGAACCAAACTGAGAGACCATTTTGAAGGCTCAGGAAACCTTTGCAGGTGTTTTGAGTTGATTAGCTGATTGGCATGTCACCATATTCTAATTAGTTGAGATAGTGAATTGGTGGGTTTTTGTTAAATGTGAACCAAAATCATCACAATTAAAAGAACATGAAGTATTCTAATTTGTTGAGATAGTGAATTGGTGGGTTTTTGTTAAATGTGAGCCAAAATCATCACAATTATAAGAACCAAAGACTTAAACTACTTCAGTCTGTGTGCATTGAATTTATTTAATACACGAGTTTCACAATTTGAGTTGAATTACTGAAATAAATTAACTTTTCCACGACATTCTAATCTATTGAGATGCACCTGTACATGTAACATGTGAACCTGCCATACACTTCTCTGCCACACGAGACCGTCAGATGAGGTGATGCCATCAGGCCGTGAAGCATGACATGCTAGGGGGGATTACGGAGGATTACATGGTGTCTGGCTCATGAGACACGGTCAATTTGGTCAGCATGTTAAAAGTGGCATCTCCGCAGCACTTGTCTGCAGGCGGCCGGACAGCTAAAGCCATTCAAAGACCTGAATCTCTTTAAAAACAGTGCTGAGTCTGACGGATAACCCCACATGTCGATACGGATGTTGTTTAAGGATCACCGCTTTGATTTTACTGGATCTGAGTCTCAGAGCGTGAATGAAGATTGGGCGAGTTATAAATGGAAGATGATAAATGAAAGCTGAAATTAACCTCGTTTTATATCTGAGGTTTTTATATCCATATTGGTGGCTTAAAACAAACTTTAAAATCCGATAATGTAACTTTGAGGTCAGTGTTTATAGCATTGCCTATTGACTTTTCATTTCAGGGATTATGTTAGACACCCTGCAAAAAATAAAGGTTAAAAAGGCACACAAGTTAGGGGTCATAAATCCCGGTGTTCTATATTTGTTGAGAAAATTTGATTTAAAATTTTTTTTTACGGTGGCCACCATCTGTTGGATGTGGCTTGAGTGTGGCGGCTCTTAGGACAGCAGCTGGACAACCCAGTGACTCCCGAGCTCTAACTCTAAACGTGCAATCTCTGCATGCAACTCTAATGGCCTTTAACATTTAATCCAAGAATAGTTCTAAATGGTTTGCTGTTAATGCTGACTGGCAACAGAACGAGTCTGGAATGGATTATGAAGTATTATGGCAATGTTGTTGCATGGATGAAACTGATCCGTTTACAATACCACACCTTTTTCTCTGTGTGTGCACAACAGCTAAATTCCATGTGTGCGAATTATACACTGTAAAAATCTCAAAATGAGTTATATCCATTGGAAATTTTTTAGATCATGAAATGTGTTAAAAGGTAGAAAGAAGAGTAGAGAACGGAGTCAGTCTTGGAAGTTTTCAAGTTTTAATAAATGATTTACAAAGACAAGCATTTTTGTCTTTGGAATAATGTGTACCAATGAATCATTCACAATTTTGATTTTCTTTTTATATCTAAATAAGATATTTGTAATATCTAATCAAAATGTTAATGTGTTGTCCTTTGGCAATTTTGCCTATGGATCAATTCTGTGTTATGAACGTTGCCAGAAAAATAATTTTGAAGTCAAATCTCTCAGTTGTAATTTTAACGAGAGCAGCAAAACATTTGTGGTAACTGAAACATTGTTTGAAAATGTTGTTGAAACTCACAGCAGGTATGTTTACCTGCACACATTTTTGGCGATCCGAATAAATCCAATCTGAATTCAGATTCTGAAAGTTATGTTTAGATGAACCCTAAACTTTGCAGTCCGATTCACATTTTCGTTTATATGACCAGTTCGTAAGACATAAACAAACATGAATGTTCGTAGAACTAAAACATACTATATGTAAACAGATATCTTAATATAAAAGGTCTAAGGTAAACCTATGCATCACGACACTGTGCATGTGCGCAAAATATTATTTACATCCAATAAAAATAGTCATATTCAAGCGTTTACATGCTTAGATTTATCCTATTGATCAGATCAAGTTAAAACAAATCAACATGAAGACTTTTCAATTTGATTGAGCCACAATCCGATTGCTAATGGATTAGTCCGGTGCATGTAAACGTAGTTAATGTTTACTATTTAACTATTGTTTTGACTTCTTTCTGAGGTGCTTTAAGCCTTAATTATGTGGGTCAGCCACCCTTAAACTCCACCATCTCCTGTGTTTGTGTTTTCTTCCATCCAGGCAGTAGGCGACTGAGATGGGCGTTCATCTAGGCTGTCTCAGCGACACACTGTGGCTGCCGTTGCTGCTGCTGCTGTCTGTCCTCTGCGCCCCCCGCTGCCAGTGCCGTCCGTTCGGGATGGTTGAGCCCACCGTGAACGTGGCGGTGGTGTTCAGCGGCTCCGCCTACCAGATGGAGATCAAGGGGCGACTGAGCCGGGAGAACTTCCTGGACCTGCCGCTGGAGGTGAACCCCATCACTGTGCTGGTGAACAACACCAACCCGCGCACTCTACTGATGCGCATCTGCGACACGCTGGCTGCTAACAGGGTGCACGGGGTGGTCTTTGAAGATAACATTGGGTCTGAGGCCGTGGCGCAGATCCTAGACTTCATCTCCACGCAGACGGCCGTGCCCATAGTGGGCATCAGCGGGGGATCTGCCGTCGTCCTGCCTCACAAGGTCAGAGCCAAACGCTGTGCCAGTTTCAAAAGTCACTTGACCTGGATAGTTAAACTCTGATTTCTGAGTGTTCATGCTGAGATGAGATTCCCTCAGAGTTCTTTCACGGTTTGCATCAAAGATTTGTAAGGGATAATGTACACTCAGCAGCACAAATAAACCCTGACAGGGTCATCCAGACCCTGATGTGAAGTGGAGAGGTCCTGAATCACCCTGATGGGGTTTATTTTTGGTTGACTGCACATTATCTGGCTAATTATGCAGATGCTTACCAAATAAATAAATAAATGGACATGAAATATCGATTTGATATGAAATAATGTTATTATTTGGAAATAAATAGAGTGCAACGTGCTATGAGAAACATGAAACTAAGAAAAGCTATAGGAAACTAGTGACAACGGTCTGATTTACAGTTGTTATTGATCTGATACACAACTGTGTTTGAACCCGGAATGTAGACCTCCAGACCCCAACTGACCAACCAAGAATCAAGTATTTACAATAGTATTCATTGTGTCATACACTGTAAAAAAAAAATACATCTGTAAAATAACAGAATTACAGAAAAGGCACTGGCAGCTCATTGTACAGGACTTTATCCATTTATTTTACAGACATTTCCGTTAACTCTAAAACACAGCTGGATGAAGTGAAAAATTCTAAATACTGGTGAAACACCTGTAAATAAATTCTGTAAATAAATACAATGAAATCCTTAAAATTAAAGGGAGAAATCAAATTTTCCTTGATCTTTTGACATGTAAGAGGTCATTATACTATAAAAACATCCTGTGAGTTTCAGAGTTAAAAACCTCCCCATTAGTCCAAAAACAGCTTTTATGCTATAATACAGGATCACTAGACTAAAAATAACACCACCTTCCAAAGGATCCTAGATCCTATCCTAGGAAAGTGAATATTTATTTTTAACTATGTGGATGTCTAAGTAGAGCATTATTTGTTTGTTCAGTACATTTCACTGTGGATTCTTTGGTAAATCAGGCGCAGTTTCGACGCATGCTTTGCAAACAGACTTTTGTATCTGTTTTTGTATCTTACTTTTTGCATTCCAATATTTCAAAACAGTAGAGCATGATGCTAGCAACAGCAATGTCATGGGTTTGATTCCCACGGAATGCATGAACTTATAAAATTAAAACCCTGAATAATGTACCTAGTTAAAAAAAAAAAGTTCATAAAATGAATAAATGTACCTTTAGGCCCAAAAGGAGCTGTTGTGGATTAATGGTTAGAGAGTCGGACTTGTAACCCAAAGGTTGCGGATTTGAGTCTCAATACCGGCAGGAAATGTAGGTGGGGGGAGTGAATGAACAGCGCTCTCTTCCACCTTCAATACCCACAACTGAGGTGAGACCCTTGACTGAGCAAGGCACCGAACCCCCAACTGCTCTGGGTGTGTGTTCACTACTCACTGCTGTGTGTGTGCACTTGGATGGGTTTTCACTTTCAAAAGTTGTGGTAAGTTTGCATCATCAATAGGGCTGCACAATTAATCGAATGCGATTGTCATGCGCATTTTGATAGTAATGCCAGCGGCATTTTCTGGGTTTCTTCTGCGAGGCGTATTTGGAGTTTCAGCGCGAGAGCGCCCTCTGGCCTTTGGATGGAGATTTACTGCTGATCACAGAACCGTGCTTCACTGAAAGATGCGTATGACAATCGCAGCTTCTGTCAAATCGCGATCTCGATTCCATTTTGATTTATCGTGCAGCCCTAATCATCAACATGAGTAGGCTTCCTGAGTAGGCGTGGAACTAACGACAGCAAGGTTATGGGTATGATTCCCAGGGAATACAATGGAAAAAAATGTATAGCTTGACTGCAATGTAAGTCGCTTTGGAAAAACTATCTATCAGATGCATAAATGTAAAAGTTATTTAATGAGTACTACTGTGAACCTGGCTGTTTACAACTGTTGCTAGGTAACAACTCAATAAACCAAATTTACTGTTATTGAAATGTTGTTGCACACGACAAAAAACACTTTTGTGTCAACCAAACAATCCTCTCTCTTGACGACGTCAAACAGATTTGGGTCCACACCAAAAGCTCTAGTGTGACAGCAGTATTAATTGGGGAATCTGGTTGATTTAATTGGCCATTATGAATTTTCCTATTCCATAAAAAGCTTATTAAGTGGGGCTTTGTTAATACAATTCTCGTATGACTGAGCAGTATGAGTCCCTGATGAAAAGTAATGAAAAAGTCAAATTAGGCACAAGCAGCAGTCTCTCAATGCTGAAATATCTTGGGACACAGCATTGAGTTCAGTGTTCATTTCCAGAAACCCTTGTATTTTGGCACAGCACTGGGGAAATAATGGCTAATTAAAGAATCATCATTCATCATCATTTACAAGCTCTATTGATTTTCCCAGCCTGAATATAGTTTGCCATTGGGCTGGTTTTCCAAAGTTTTGATGTGCAGTAAACACCATTAAGCATTAATTTGCATTATCCTTTGTGATGTTTAGGGGTGGATAAATATGAAATTGGTAATACGACAATGAACTGATTTTCTCTGGCATGGATCTAGCAAATTTTAGACCAGACAGATTGGAAATGTCAGTTTTTTAGTCAGCTTTTGCCATTTTTGTGTGTTCAATAAGCGTCATGGTTTGTAAGCAGTCCATAATAGAAAATTGCTGTGCACATGTACTAAGTAAACTCTTGTACATACAACTTTACTGTATTATAACCTTAAAGTAATTTTCTAGCAGAAAGTCTAAAATTGGTGGTATTACCTGAGTTATTTGTGAAAGAGCCTGGAAATGGACGGGTCATTAGAGAACTATTGTACATGGACAGTTTTACCGAAGGCCAAGCAGATGTGCGTCACTGTGTTGTTCAGGCCACTGAAGTGAAGCAGAGATCAGCTGACCTTTGCTTCAGCTCCAAATGGAGCTGCGAGGAACACTAGATCCCTGTCTTTTTTATTGCTTCTATGCAAATCACTATGAACAATGACATACAGCACAATTCCACAAATAAATATATAAAATATAATGTTTATTTAGAGCACAATATATGAAGCTATAAAATGGACTGCTGGCGTCTAGAGAGCTGAAACAGTTGCTTTATGTTTCTGTAGCAGTATTTCAGCATCTGACTCTATTTATATTCAAAACACTCACTGCGCTAGAGCAGAATATTCCTTTTTCTAATGCTAAATCCATATATTTGGGCTGGCTATGAAAATCTTTATTGCTAAAAGGCTGCAGCATGGCTAGTGGGAGAATATCGCAGGTTCAACTTTCAATAAATGTGTTATTGCATTATTGACCAGACTAAAAAAATGTATTTTACAGATGTTCTTTACAATAGATAGATAGATAGATAGATAGATAGATAGATAGATAGATAGACAGAGTCAAACCAAAATTTATTCAGACACCTTCAACATTTCACACATTATCACAGTTTATTTGTCACAATTTATTTATTAGTTTATTTGTTTATTTGGTCAAAGTGTCTGAATCATTTTTGGTCCCAAATTTTTATCAATTTTACTGGTATAGTCCACTGTATGAAGAATTTTTGGATATAATATGTCACAGTTTACTTTATTTTGCTATCCTCACTAACATAAATTAACTATAGTGTCCTGCACCCACTAGAAAAAAAATATTAAAAATGATTATTAAAATCTGGTGTCTGATTAATTTTTGGTTTGACTGTAGATAGTAGATCCTCGCAGCAAGTGTCAGGATCTAAGGATTACAAAGTACTGTACTAAAGTCATCATTTCTGTCATAGTGAATCTGCAAATTTAACCTTGAAACATATCTTAGAGAGTCTTTTATTGTCTTTGTGTTATTTTTGTGCATAATCATCTCAAATTCATGCACGTAAAGTTGTTAAATAAACAGAGGAAATGGAGTAGAAAGTTTATTCACGGTTATTATCATCTTTGTTGTTAACGAACAGCAATTTTGTGTTTAGAGAGCTTATTGAGATGAAAGTGAGATTTCTCAAAATTCTCTCAATACCTTTAATATTTGTACCACTTTGTTGTTTTTTTTTGTAAAAGATTCTTCTACAATCCCAGTTGTTTTGTCTGTGATGTGTTTATTAACTTTATTCTTGTACACTGTCACAGTCATGAGAGTGTCATATTTTCATCATCTTAAGTCATGCCTATATAAAAACATGACAAATACATTTAGAATTTTGTGCAATGGACTGGGAAATGCAATACAAATAACATATATAATATGTACTTATATATTTCTAAAGACATATTACCCTAGTAGTATAATATGAATCCCAGGATGAGAGTTTAAAGAAACAGTTCACACCAAAAAAATGAACATTTGCTGAAAATTTACTCTCAGGTCATCCAGAATATAGATGAGTTTGTTTCTTCATCAGAATGGATTTGGAGAAATTTGCATTATATCACTTGCTCACCAATGGATCCAGAGTCCAGACTCATTCTGACGGCAATCATTCACTGCACTTGGTGAACAAGTGATGTAATGCTAAATTTCTCCAAATCAAATCAAAATCAAAAGGTTTGCATACAATAAATAAATGCTTACAAAAAGTCATAAGGTTTTGAGAATAATCTGATAATAGGCCTTTTACAAGAATATTATGAAGTTAAATAGAAATATTTTTAAACCGTAAAGCTCTGCACATTGCTTTTACTGTACATTGTAGTCTCGTTAGTTTGTATTTGCTATGGGTGGTACAAAGTGAGTTTGATCTTCCACTGTCTGACTACGTTAAGCCATGTTAATTGTTTTTATAATGTTTTTTCTTTAGGGAGGAAGTGCTTAGTATAAAAAAACATTGTTGTTCCTCTTGGGTTAGTGTTGTTGTTTTGGCAGTAGATAATGTTTATATGACAAGGCAAGTGTGAGATTGGTTCAAATTTCCCTTTTGATGTTATTTTACTCTCAACTTTATTCTCAAAATATTACAATTTTAATCTCATAATAGTACAACTGTATTCTTGCAATTTTAACTTAATAATTTAACTTAAAGAAAGACTTCTGTATTTAGATGATTTCTATCATGATTGGCTAGCATCTTCTTGAAAGTCGCTGCCTAAGATGAGTCAGAGTCACAAGTGTAGTTTGCATTCATTTGTTCCATAAGATTAGGTCATATTTAATAGTCTATAATGAATAAGTGGCAGGCCTGCAGGGTGTCCACTAAAATAAGGTTCCAAAACAAAATAATCACATTTAAAACCATTAAACCCAGGATCCAATCAAACAAAACCATTGGTTAGACTGAAAGCACTCAAAACTGCAGGACAAGGTCCCAATGACTTTAAGACACATTTATTTTAGAGTACTTATAATCAGTGGCTGATTAACAGAAATGAGCTGGCGTATGTAACCATAGTAACCTAAAATACTGCTGTGATAGTGTGGCCAACTTAGGCACAGATAAATGCAAATGTACCACTTTCCCTAGGGCTTTTTATTTTTTTATTTTTTGTTAAATGACTCCGGTATTGATTAACTGATAGGCATCGTTCCAGGCAAGTCAGACGAGTTCTTTCACCTTCATCCATTTCCTGTTTATTAGACATCTACTCCAGCAATAAGACATGGAGGGATATTAGTCTGGAAACAAACGTTGCTCTGAGAGTTTTATGCAACATTCTTAAAAAGAAAGGTTATAAAAGGGAGTTTTCGCAGCGATGCCAAAGAAGAACTATTTTTGGTTCCCCAAAGAACCTTTCAGAGCTCTTAAAAGAACCATTTTTTCTTAGTGTGAATAACATTTGAATTATCTGAAGACACTTTTCCACTATAAAGAACCCTTTGTGCAATGGAAAGGTTCTTCTTGGAACCATCAATGCCAATAAAAACCTTTATTTTTAAGAGTGTACAGTGGTCGTCATACATGGTCGTATGACTATTTCAGTCATCTATTACTTTAAAAAACAAAGGCAAAAAACTTAAGACATTCATGGCCATGCCCTTGATCCTACACAACAACCAGAATCCAATTTAGTCAACAAAAATTCATTTATTTGGTCTGTGTTGTTCTTGCCGCCCACGTACAGAATCTAATCTCGTACGAAGCGAGCGTTCATACTTCAACCGTACTATGAGAATGAAATCATTGTGTGTTTCCTCTCAGCAGTCAATCATGGATCAATGTGGCGTTCATGCTGCTTTCGGCTGCGCAAGCGGCACAGACAGCGGGCGATCCGGCAGACACCGTTAACTGTTTTCAGGCATAAGGAAATAGCACAGCAAATGAACACATCCTTTGCCAATATACCTTTATGATTTCTTCATAAGTTGTATTGGATTTCACTGATATTTGCTTTGCCTAGAAGCTCCTCGGAGACACCGAGCGAGAGATTTGCTTTATCTGGCCGTGCACAGAGCCACAGGTCTTTGTGAGTTGAACACAGTGGACTCTCTATCTATCACACACATGGAGAGACACACAGAGAGAAGTTTCCTGTGGAGATAAAGCGTACATAAGCAGCTAAGCCATTATATTTATCTTTTGACTGGACACCTATAGTTGAGTAATGAGCAATATTAAGAGAAAACCAAAGAGAAAGGGTGAAAAGTGAGTATGTATGTGTGTTTGCGGGTTAAAAACAGGAATTGCACATGGGCACTTTTTGCCTTGTGGATTTTTAGAAATTAAACTTCCCTAAAACACAATCACTTAAAAAAGAGAAACGTTTTACATTCTAACTAGTTTAATTTGTCCGCTAGTGAATAGTCCAGCATGTCCTTTTTTATACACGTGTATATATACGTGTTCTTTTTTTAACCATCGTAAACAAATGTCAATTCCACCAATCAACTTGTGGAAGAAATGACAGTGTCTGAAATTACATGTTAACGCTTTACAATAAGGTCTCATTTGTTAACATTAGTTAATGCATTAGTTAACGGGAACTAACTATGAGTAATATAATATTACAGCATTTACTAACTTTACAATCGTTCGTTGTTTGTTCATGTTAGTTCACAGTAAACTTGATGAGCTGCCTTTGTTTTTTTATTTTTGTACTGTTCTCTGAGGTCCATGTTATCAAGATTTTTACATCAAAAAACATCCTAATTTAGAAGTAATTTTCTGTCCTGTTTTGACTCATCGGAACGCTCTGTTTGAATGGGCGGATCGTAGACTCAGAAGTAAACGCCCACTGCTGTGATTGGCTAACAGTGTTTTTTTTTGCAGTTTTTCATAGATGGATGCTGCTGTGATTTAGGTTAAAAACACATAAGTACTCACTACATATCAAACAATCTGCAATAACAGACAAAGCAATAGTGACCACATAATAATAACAGTTACTCACACTTGTGTGGTGCGACAATACTTTCGGATCCAATATAGTCGGCAAAGCATCATCTTTTAGTTTCAGTCCTTCTGAAAATCCTGCGTCGAATTGTGCCTTGTTTGTAAACAAATCAGAGTTAAAATTAAGTGAACAAAGGACCAAGTTCTTTCTGATACGGTCTGGAAACCGTGACACTTCATTAAAAATAAAGTTCATCCACTGATCACTCTTTCCTAATGTTGGGGTCAGAAGGAAGGCGATGCAAAGACTGTGTTTTTCCACAACTTGGCACTGCACAGCATCTTTGTTGTTTTCGGAGCATCTTTATCGTTTGGTTTCTGCGTAGACCTGCGTTTTGCCGCTCTCATTATTTACACTACGTGCGTGAATCGGTGGGCGGGGCTAAACAGACAGTGATGTAGAAGCAGGCGTTGATCTTCTTCTGCGGAGGCGGGGTTTAGCAACTATTACGTCATAAAGTTGCACATTCCACAACCTGTCGTTTTGGCAGATTGGCTTCAAAATAAGCTGTTTTTAGACTAACAAGAAAGTTTTGAGTTCTGAAACTTACAGCTTGTTTTTATAGTACAATGACCTCTAATATGTCAAAAGATCAAGGGAATTTTGTTTTCTCAGTTCATGGCCCTTTAAATAAAAATGTATTAGTAAATGTAGACATTACCTTAAACTAAGCTAATATATTTTATGTATCATAAATATGCACAGTCAAATAATACTTGACATTTAAATAATCTTATAAATAATAATTAAATAATATTATTTGATAATTAAATTTGTCAAAATTAGATTGATTAGATTACACACAGTAATTGTATTTTGTTGTGTTTTTTTACTTTTCTTAGTTTTCCTCACATTATATCTAATTTTTCATCTCTTTTTACTGACATTGCTGTCTCCTTGTAAGTACAGGAATCTTTAGTAAAAATTTATTTTGGGACAAAATTGTTGTAGTGATGAATGTTTCACACACAAATATTTTTTGTATATTTCTTTATTTTTAGATTATCATAGTTTTTTAATGGATTTTCATAGTTTTACATTGAATGTCTGGGTCTAGAACAAGAGTAAAATGCTAAAAAGAAAAGAAAAAAAATAGCATTAGATAAATGAAGGCACTTTAATAAAAATAAAAAAATCCAGATAAACAGCAATGCTGAAAACATAAGGAATTTCTGTTTGGAAATTTTCCAGAATGACATCACAAGAATGATCAAAGCAATGAGTTTCTGAAGTAATGTGAGTGCTGTTGCATGCAAAAGATGTCTTCATGGCTCTAGGATGTTGTGGGTGCTTGCCAGGGTATTACTGTGTGGTTGCTAACATCGCTGTAGCTCATTATTATGTGTATTTGGGTAGCTGTTCAATGTCTCTTTAGTATTCTGGTCTGTAGATATGGCTTAGGTACCTCCTTCAGTGTAAGTTTATTTTTTGCCCCTTTTAAAATCCAACAGATGGAAATTGTAGGTGTGAAGTCTTATAAAAAATAATAGCACATCTCGTCTCAACAATCCACATGCAGCAAAATGACAAGTTATCTCCATAGCATGTAGAAGTATTATTCATCCTCATTCAGACTGACATTGTCATGTTCACAGATAATGTGGATAACATAACATTTAGGGTTTGCTGGGTAACAACATGCACAAAATATATTAACACATTAATATGGTGCAGGATCTGTTGGTGAACTCATCAGTGTTTCTCTGTAATCTTTGAGGGTGGTAATCCTTTCCAAAGCTTTGCGTTTAGATACGGCTTGTAATGTCAGCCAAACGAAGCAGAGACAGAGTGGTCACCAAGTTCTTTGAGTTACCAGCAGTATTTTCAACAAAATGCATGCTCACGCTCATAGCCAATTACACTGCATATGGGTGAGAGCAGAGAGACAGAAAGATTACTTTTAAGATGACATAAGCTTGACATAATCTCCACTGACAATGCATTATCATCATTACGCAATACAATGCCCATTGCAGTCTGTTCTCCATTCAGAGGTGTTTCACATAAGAGCGATTTGGAGTGTTTGGCACATTATGCTCTTTTCTCATAGAACAAGAATAGATCTATCTATCTATCTATCTATCTATCTATCTATCATTATATCTATCTATCTATCTATCGTTCTATCGTTCTATCATTCTATCATTCTATCTATCTATCGCTCTATCTATCGTTCTATCTATCGTTCTATCATTCTATCGCTCTATCTATCGTTCTATCTATCTATCATTCTATCGTTCTATCTATCGTTCTATCTATCTATCGTTCTAGCTATCTAGCTATCGTTCTATCTATTGTTCTATCTATCTATCGTTCTATTGTTCTATCTATCGTTCTATCGTTCTGTCATTCTATCTATCTATCTATCGTTCTATCGTTCTATCTATCTATCGTTCTATCGTTCTATCTATCTATCGTTCTATCGTTCTATCTATCTATCGTTCTATCGTTCTATCTATCTATCGTTCTATC
>NW_015627535.1:668682-672955 GCF_001515625.1 Sinocyclocheilus rhinocerous
TGCTATCGTTCTGTCTTATCGTTCTATCTATCTAGCATTCTATCTATCTATCATTCTATTGTTCTATCTATCTATCTATCATTCTATCTATCATTCTATATCTATCTATCTATCTATCTATCTATCTATCTATCTATCGTTCTATCATTCTATCTATCGTTATATCGTTCTATCTATCGTTCTATCGCTCTATCTATCATTCTATCTATCATACTATCGCTCTATCTATCGTTCTATCTATCTAGCTATCGTTCTATCGTTCTGTCATTCTATCTATCGTTCTATCGTTCTATCGTTCTGTCGTTCTGTCTATTGTTCTATCGTTCTATCTACATGTTAAAAAGTGCTATACAAAGAAATTTGCATGAAATTGATGTTTCTCATTATTTTTATCTTTTATGCATCTAACATTAGATTCTGTACGCTGTCAACCTACTATAAAGTACGTTTTCAAATTACAATAGCAATATACATACACTGTAAACATATTTATGAGTAAAATATAAGTTGTTAAAACAACAAAGATTATTTGAGTACATTTTACAAGAAAATAAAATTTCAGTCTTCAATTAATTGTTACTTTTACTAGCAATTTTTTTCTACACCAATTTATTTCAGGGTAACAGGCAGATTTTTAATTTAGCAAACAACATGTTTTCTTTCTTATTTTTTTTCTCACACAAGTGGTTCTTGATACATGAAAATGTATAACCTTTATATATAAAATATATAAAATTATATGACCTGCCTTTATATTTTAGAAGCAGGTCCCTCAGGTTCATCAGTTTCAGGGGTCCTTTGGGGGGGATTTGCAAAAATCAGGCAACTTAATGCAAATAAGTTACAAATAATTCATTTTGTAAGTTGCATTAGAACAGTATTCAAGGTGAACGCTCAAAAAATTGAAGGACGCAGTGGTTTAAACACAGATTGTTATATGATAAATATTGAGGTTGGTCCTGTCAAAATGCTCTGACCCCCTACAGCACCACTGATGACTTGAAGATTCAGATGTGCTGTCTGAGCTCCAGAGATCTAGTTATATGAAAATAAGCTCGTAATTTTGTAACGGGTCCAGCTTATAAATGCCTAACCCATTATATTGCTCCAACCGTTCTTGGTCTCACACCTTGTACATTTTTAAATGCAATGGATGTTCAATGACACAAGCATTCAAGCATTGTGATTTTTAGAGCAGTTAAAGGGGTCAGCGAACAGGTGGAATAAACGGAAACGTCTCCCGTTCCCAGCCTAATGAACAGGCTTACCCTACTTTCCCTGTGCTTTTGTCTGAAGGACATCACTGAGTGTGTAACGCTGAAAGTCTCTCTCAGGAAGTGGTTCAGTATGAAATCCTCTCGTGGTAGCAGTTGGCCTTCATACAAGATAAAAACTCGGTCAAGTTTAGATTCAGTCCCTATATACTCTTTCTAAAATGATAAATGATGTTTATACACACTAAATACACCTAATATCTGCTATTTATCTGAGATGTTTGCAGTCTTTCTCTTGTGGATAAACCTTTTAGAACCAAATGTCATGTTCAGGCAGTCAGATCTTTGCTCAAATTTTGGGAAGTTTTGAATATTTGACAGTATAGAAGGGCATGTTTGCAAGATGACAGCTGTTATTTTAGATTGTAGAAGTAAATGTGGTCTTTGAACAAAAATCAAAAAGCTAAAAATAGTGCAATATTTGGTTGCCTTTATGTTGTTCACATACTTGTAATTTACCTTATGATATCTCCCAGGGACCATGGGAAATGTCCATTTGGATAAAATCAAGCTTGGAAACAATTTTATAACTGGTATTATGTTTTAAAATTATGAAATTGTTATGCATGGATGATTAAATATGCAACCGCAAAGTCAAAACACATTTCACCTGAATAATATTGAAGGATGTGATTATGGGCTATAAGCAATGACTTTTTAATAGGTTGTTTGCAATCACGTGATTCTGATGACGCGCGAAATGCAGCTGGAGGGCAGGAAGTGATTTTTCTCCATAGAAATCACTAGCAGAAACCATATAAAGATTTTATTGTAACCTCATTTGCAGGGTGTGCTTTATTTGTGCCACATTAAGCACAATTAAAGGACATTTATAAAACAAATATTTTAAGCTCCATAATTTAATTGGATGACCTGTATTCTGTATTATTTTGAACAGTGGATATACAGAACACACTTGTGGCTGAATTTCATTTGATTACAGTATATTAAGCACCAAGTTATGGTGTTATTTATTTAGATGGTGATGACAATGATGATTATTATGTTAAAAAAAACTATAAAATGATAGTAAATATTTTAATATGTAATTTGTATGCTATACTAATATATAATAATTATATTTAAATATTTAATGTAAGTTTATAATAATAACATTAACAACAACAACAACAATAATTATTATTATCATTCATATTAGTAGTAGTAGTAGGAGTCTTACATATAATTATAAAACCTTTAATATTTTATAAATTATAATAATTTATTATATAATAATTATTATATTAATAAAATATTTTATTTTGAACAGTCTCTATGTAAAACACCTGTGACTGAATATAATTTAGATTTGTCTTAACTTTGATAAAGAATATCTCTTTGGTTTTGAGACTTTAGTCTTTGTAACTTCAGGGATCTTATCTATGCACAATCAGCTTGTAACACTCCAAAGAGAAAGGAAAACTTGAAATCGCATCATATGACCGCTTTAAGTGTCAATTTCGATTCAAAATTGATTTCGATTTCGAAATCACCTGAAAACTGAATAAATAAGATTTCCATTTATGTATGTTTTGTTAGGATAGGACAATATTTGGCCGAGATACAACTATTTTAAAATCTGGAATCTGAGGGTGCAAAAAAATCGAAATATTGAGAAAATCGCCTTTAAAGTTGTCCAAATGAAGTTCTTAGCCATGCATATTACTAATCAAAAATTAAGTTTTAATATATTTATGGTAGGAAATTTACAAAATATGTTCATGGAACATAATCTTTACTTAGCATCCTAATGATTTTTGGCATAAAAGAAAAATCTATTATTTTGACTCATACAATGTATTTTTGGCTATTACTACAAATATACCCCAGTGACTTAAGACTGGTTTTGTGGTCCAGGGTCACACACACACACACACACACACACACACAAACAGTAATATTTTGTAATACAATAATAATTAAATTACACACAATTGATGTTTTTGGTTTTAACAGCTAAAAGTAATATAGAGAAATGATATCAAGCTCTCACTTTGCTGTCTTTCTCGCAGGGTGACGGTTCTACCTTCCTTCAGCTGGGCTCTTCCATCGAGCAGCAGATCAATGGGATGTTCAAGATGATGGAGGAGTACAACTGGAACAGTTTTGTTGTGGTGACCAGCCTGTACCCGGGCTATGACACCTATGTGGACTACATCCGCTCCTTTATCGATACGTCTTACTTCCTCTGGGAGTTGCAGGACATCTTGACGTTTGACATGTCGGCCGACGGCATGAACGACCTCCGTGCCCGCCGGTTACTTCAGCAGATCGACGCGCAGGTGCTGCTGGTGTACTGCTCACATGACGAGGCCCAGTACCTCTTCACCATGGCCAGGGAAGTGGGTTTGGCTGGTCCGGGGTATATCTGGTTTATCCCCAGCCTTGCAGTGGGAAACCCCAATATACCTGCTCCAAACAGCTTCCCTGTTGGATTGATCAGCATTATCACAGATCGCTGGAAGATGAGCTTGAGAAACAGGGTCAGGGATGGTGTAGCCATCGTCGCGAAAGGAGTGGAGGGCTTCCACAAACAGAGAGGGTTTATTCCTGATGGACACATGGACTGTCAGAGTCTGGTGCGGCCATCCACCAATGACACTCTCTACAGGTGGGTTCTCAAGAGTTTTTTTTTTTTTTTGGTGCCACTAGGGGTTGAGATATTACCCTTAAAGTGATAAAGTTCACCAAAAAAAAAAAATTCTGCCATCATAAACTCAATCTCATGTCATTTCAAACCTGCATGACTTTATTTCTTCTGTGGAATGTGAAAGACGATATCCCATATTACCAACATTATTTAAAATATATTCATACAGGTTTGGAATTACATGAGGGAGAGTACATTATTACAAAATGTATGGCTGATGGCTGATAGATGGCTTATATAAAAATTCTATACTATTTTGTCTGAATAAAATAATAATAACAATATATAATAAAATAATTAGTGTGTATATACACACACACATATATATATATATATATATATATATATA
>NW_015627535.1:673056-681391 GCF_001515625.1 Sinocyclocheilus rhinocerous
TATATATATATATATATATATACTGTATATATATATATATATATTGTTATTAAATTGTAAGTGTTTTTAAAGATTAGCTTATCAGTGAGCTTTGGAAGATGGCTGAGGTAATCTAAATGTAAATAGGATAAATTAACAGAAATAATGGATATCAATACATTAAAAATATTTGATATTGGCAGATAATCAATATGGTACAGACATATTGTGCATCCATATTAAAAACAACTGTAGGGGCTTTGTCCTTACATTCGTTGGTATTTTTGGCATAACAAAGTCCTTTACTGTAATTCAAGGGGTTGTGGGCAATATACTTAAAGTCTATCAGAAATAGGTAATAGAAATTAAGTAATAATACTTCATCAGAAATAAAATGAAATGAAATTTCAATGGACTTTGATTTGGGATGCGCTAATCCTAATACCGCTTACTATATAGTTGGGAAATTTGGATGCAGCCATGGGAGAGATATTGGACAACAGATGGAGGATATTGGGGAAATCCAATGTACAAATGTGCTTTGGTACGAAATCTACGATAAGGTTGCAAAAACTCCCAAGAACCTTTGAATTTACCTGACCCAACAGGATCACCTAAGCAAACTTAAGGTGGACGGATATAAAGTGACAGGAAAGTTTGAACTTCTGCCAGCAGTTTTCTGTAGCAGGGCCAAAATGTGCAGCAAATTGCCCAGTCTGTGCCATCCGGATTTAGATACAGGGATCAGAGCAAAGATATAACATGTGATGTGCCCTTTCTTGCCAGGGCTGCCCAAAAGAGCAATCTGGTGCCATCTGTGCCAGGGAACACAACAAATCCTATTTCGTCAGAAAATGTTTTAATCATCCAAAGGGGGCAGAGTTTGAGCGGCCGAGGCAGAGAGGGGTGCTCTGTGTTTGGTGCAGCCCAAGGTCACTGGGTTGTAAATCATGTGAGAAATCTGTAAATGGGTGTGCATTGCTGTAAAATACCACAAGTGGTTTTTATACCATTATCAAAAAAAAAAAAAAAAAGAATAAATAAAAAGTGTATGCTTCCTCATGTCATTCCCAACATGTATACTGTCAACACATAAAAATAATTTTAGTAGAATCTTTACACTTTACACTTACACTTAACACTTTTCATGAAAGTTCATAGACTGCTAAAATCCACTTTGTTCTAAATATTTTTGTTTCATTTTCCAGTTAAAATATTTAATTGAAACAATATACATGTGTGGAACTTAAGAAGTGACACTGAATAAAATATGAAAACTTTTTTAGAGAATGTCTTTGTACATGAATATATTTTGTCTTACTGCATTGGCACATTAAAGGAATAGTTCACAAAAATGAAAATTTGCTGAAAATGTAACCACTCTCGGGCCATTCAAGAGGTAGATGAGTTTGTTTGTTCATGGGAACAGATATGGAGAAATGTAACATTACATCACTTGCTCATCAATGGATCCTCTGCAGTGAATGGGTGCCGTCAGAATGAGAGTCCAAACAGCTGATAAAAACCTCACAATAATCCAAAAGTAATCCACACCACTCCAGTACATCAGTTAATGTGTAGGGAAGTGAAAAGCTATTCCTTTAAGACTTGCATAAACAAGTCTTAATATCTTATGCCGTGTTGATTCTCAAGTAAATGTATCATTTAAAAGATTTTTTGAAGCCAAAAAGGAACAATTGAAAGGAAGTCATTTTTTTGCAGTATAGTGACCAGAAATGACAAAAACATCATAAATGTAGTGATCCAGGTTCCAAAATGAAGTCATTTATGTTGCCTCCTAAGATGCCTCATTTATCCTTTGTGAAGAAAGCAATCCCATAATGCATTGCTACATGTTCAGTGGGAAAATAAATGAAAAATTGTGGATGAGGTGAGAGAATATTGATTGGAAACAAACATGCAATTCAGTACTGAGAATTATAGATAATGGTTCAGTCCCAGTCTGGTCAGGTTGATTTGTTGGCAGGTTTTTTTGGACACTTTTCAACAGGTCAGGCTGGGAGATTAGCTGGCCTCTCAGGTAAACCAGCTAACTAGTATGGCCAAGCTGAAATACCACTTTTAACCAGCTAATGTTTAATTAAAAATGTGCACAGTGTAGTTTTATGCTTTTGGAGTAATGCACTGTTAGATTAAGCAACATGCTAATGTTAAACTCGAAATCAGTTGAGCCGATTCTCCCTCAAAGCATTATTTGAGTTGCTGCCCATGTCGAGCGTTCTAAATAATTTACGTAGCCACATACAGCCAAACTCTACCCTCCTGAAAAAATAGTTAAAACCAGTCTAAGCTGGTTGGCTGGTTTTATCTGATCGTCCAGCCTGGTCATAGCTGGTTTAGCAGGCTGGTTTTAGAGGGGTTTTGATGATTTCTTTAGCTGACCAAACAGCTAAAACCAGCAGAACACCAGCCAGGCAATGCTGGGAGGCCAGCTTAACTGTCTTAAACCAGCACTCACTAGGTTGATTTTAGTTGTTTTTTCAATGCAAAATTTGAAATAATTTGTGAGTCAATTCTTGCTCAAAGTGCTTTTAGAGCTGCTGCCTTTGTAGACCATTTTAAATCATATACATATGCGGCTACATGACGGTTAGCATACTGTCTAAGAAAGCTGCTGCCTTTGTAGGCAGCGAGGCAACTCACAAGGTTTTGGGACAGAGCTGAACACATTCACATTCCCTTAGTAGCATGATTTTTTGACAGTATAATCTTGCTTTCGAGGGGATTTATTTTCTCGTTAATCATTCAGTTTTGAGATAAAATGCCACTGAAATGATCTTGATCCAGAAGAATCACCCTCATTATTGATGGGCCGTTTTTAATTAAGTCTGATTTTAATGCTCTTGCGATTAAGTCATTTTACCTGTTAATGAGATTACAGCAGATTATCAGATTATGCTGGCTTTTCACACAGATGACACTCAAGTGTGCCCATAATACTCAGGGGGCTTTCATCACCTCCGCTGGGACGCTGTATGTGTGTGTGTGTGTGTGTGTGTGTGTGTGTAGATGAGACAAGGCTGTCCAATATCCCACCCACAACGAGAACGAATTATGCTGCATGATGAATCATGTGGCTGCAATTATCTGATTTATTAATGCTTTGAGCACAAGAGTATACGTTTTCAATAACATTAGCCATGATGCAATGTTCAGTATCAAAAGTGTATCATACTTTCAAAGCGCTAATTGAGTTTGTTCTGATGATGTATTCCACTTGATGTGAGGCACTGGTAAACTTGAGCTAATCAACTATAATAATAATGCCAGTGCCAATGTGTAAAAATAGTATGAGGTTTTTGGTTTGTATTATGAAGAGAACCTTTGCACTTTTGAGGTCTCTAATGGAGAGAATTCAGAAGATGTACCATTCACAAAAATATACCAAATATAAAGCAAAAATCATCAATCCAAATTCCACTGTGAGAGACAAAACATAATACAAACCACAAAATCTGCCTGGAGAACAAATAGAGGAGCAAGAAATGAGCTGAAGAATTATACAGGTAACAATGTTTAGAAATGGATTTTAACCATTTGCCCTTACAAAACTCACTGTCAAGGTGCTAGGATGTTGCCAGGGTGTTGCTATGTGGTTGCTAAGATGTTCTGAGTGAGTTTTAGCACAGTGCTTTGCGGTTGCTAGGGTGTGCTGTATGGTTGCTAGGTGTTTGCACATTGGCCCAGATCAAAAGAATAGGTTCTAAGTTGCTAGGGTGTTATAGTTGTTGTTTTTTGTTGCATTGTAATGGTTGCTAGGGTGTTCTGGGAGGTTTTTAGTGCATTGATATGTCGTTGCTAGGGTGTGCTAGGTGGATCAGCACCTAGAGAGGACTTTTACAGCCCTGAATGTCAGCGGAGATCAGGACAACTAGATGAGCCACAAAGACAGATCCCCAGTGAGGACCTTGTCTCCTAGACGGCCACCGGGACAAGACCACAGGAACCAGTTGAGTCCTCTGCACAATGTGACATTGCTGCAGCCTGGAATTGAACTGCTGGTTTCGCCTGGCCAGAGGTGAACTGGCCCCCGACTGAGCCTGGTTTCTCCCAAGGTTTTTTTCTCCATTCTGTCACCGATGCAGTTTTGGTTCCTTGCCGCTGTCGCCTCTGGCTTGCTAATTTGGGGACATTTAATTTCCAGCGATATCGTCGACTTGATTATAAATAAAGATGACTTGACTTGACTTGACTTGTTCTAGGTAATATTTAGTGTATTGCTAGGGTGTTCTGGGAAGGTGTTTAGTGCATTACTATGCAGCAGTTAAGGTGTTCTAGGCTGTTTTAGTGTGTTAATATGCAGTTACTAAGTTGTTTTAGGTTGTTTGTAGTTTGTTGTTATGTGGTTGCTTGGGTGATCTGATTGGTTTTACGTGTGTTGCTATGCAGTTGCTAAAGTGTTCTTAGTAGGTTTTAGCACATTGTGTGGTTGCTATGTGTTTGCATAATAACCCAGGTTAAAAGAGCTAGGTTCTAAGTTGTTTTAGTGCATTGCTATGCAGTTGCTAGGGTTTTTAGTGTGTTATGCGGTTGCTAGAGTGTTCTTGTTTAGTGCATTACTGTGTAGTTACTTTTAGTGTGTTGCTATGAAGTTGCTGAGATGTTCTAGAAGGTTGTTTGTAGTTTGTTGTTGTGGTTGCTAGGGTGTTATGTTTTTAAGTGTGTTGCCATGCAGTTTCTAGGGTGTTGTGTTTTAGCACATTTCTGTGTAGTTTCAAGGGTGTTCTGTGTTGTTGCTATGTGATTGCTTATTGGCTTAGATCAAAAGACCTAGGTTCTAGGTTGTTTTAGATTGTTGCTATGCAGTTGCTAAGGTGTTCTAGGTTGTTTTTAGTGTGTTGCTATGAAGTTTCTGAGATATTCTAAGTTGTTGTTAACACACAACTACAAACAACCTAGAACATCAGTGGTTTCTAGGGTGTTCTGTGTGGTTTTAAGTGTGCTGCTATTCAGTTGCTTGGATTCAAGGTTGTTTTTAGTGTGTTGCTAGGGTGTTCTGGTTGGGTTTTAGTATGCTGCTATGCGGTTGCTAGGGTGTTTTGGTTGGTTTTAAGTGTGTTGCTATGCAGTTGCTAGGGTGTTTGTTCTGGGTGGTTTTTAGTGTTTTGTTATGCAGTTACTTGGGTGGGCGTTCTGGGTGGTTTTTAGTAGGGCTGTGCAATTAATCGCATGCGATTGTCATGCGCATCTCGTCAGTAAAGCCGGTTCCATGATTGGTAGTAAATCGCCATCACCTGCTTTCAGATGGAGCAGCATTTAATACACAGAGCCGTAGTTCACTGACAAGCTAGGCGATATCGCGTTCATAATCGAATGCGATTCATCTACGATTATGAACGCGATATTGCCTAATTGTCAGTGAACTACGGCTCTGTGTAGTGAATGCCGCTCAATCTGAAAGCAGGTGATGGAGATTTACTACTAATCACGGGACCGGCTTTACTGACGAGATGCGCACGACAATCGCATTCGATTAATTGCACAGCCCTAGTTTTTAGTATGTTGCTATGTGGTTGCTAGGGTGTTCTGGGTGGTTTTAAGTGAGTTGCTATGCAGTTGCTACAGTGTTTGTTTTGAGTGGTTTTTAGTATGTTGCTATACGGTTGATAGGGTGTTCTGGGTGGTTTTAAATGTCTTGCTATGCGATTTCTAGGGTGGGTGTTCTGGGTGGTTTTAAGTGTTTTGCTATGCAGTTGCTAGGGTGTTCTGGGTGGTTGCTAGTGTGTTCTGGGTAGTTTTAAGTGTGTTGCTATGCAGTTGCTAGAGTGGGTGTACTGGTTGTTTTTTAATATTTTGCTATGTGGTTGCTAGGGTGTTCTGGGTGATTTTAAATGTGTTGCTATGCAGTTTCTAGGCTGTTTGTTCTGGGTGGTTTTTAGTATGTTGCTATGCGGTTTCTAGGGTGTTCTGAGTGTTTTTTAGTATGTTGCTATGTGGCTGCTAGGAGGTTCTGGGTGGTTTTAAGTGTTTTACTATGTAGTTGCTAGGGTGTTTATTCTGTGTGGATTTTAGTATGTTGCTATGCGGTAGCCAGGGTGTTCTGGGTGGTTTTAAGTGTGTTGCTTTGCAGTTGCTAAGGTGTTTGTTCTGGGTGGTTTTTAGTATGTTGCTATGTGGTTGCTAGTGTGTTCTGGGTGGTTCTCGGTTGCTAGGGTGCTTTAGGTGGTTACTAGTGTGTTGCTTAATGACCACCAACCATAAGTATGAAAGTAAAACCTGACATATCTTGCTTTCATTCTTTTATACTCATATCCATCTGTCTGACTGTTTTCACAGGCATATGCTGAATGTATCCTGGGAGAACACTGACTTTTCCTTCAACAGTGATGGATATCTGGTCAACCCTTCCATGATCATAATCACTCTGGACCGCGGGAGATTGTGGGATAAGGTACGAATGTTTTTTGCCTGTAAAACTATGAAACATTTCATATTCTTCTGACATATTATATTCAAAAAGTTGCACCTCCAATAGCGTCATCAATTTTAATGCACCTCCACAGGTTTCATTGCCTTCAGGCTAGTTGTGAGTCAAAATGCATAGATAAATAGCACGTACACCTTAGCGTTATTAGTTTGAAAAGCGTCAACTTTCACTTTTTATGTTCAGAGATTGGAAATTGGAAACGTCCTATTAAACATTTATGTTTCTACCAGAGCTAGATGACATCATCTGTGTACTGTCTGGTTTTATGAGCAAACCATTCTCAGAAGCACTGCATTTTTATAGCGGTCACCATGAATGATAGCACATCCACAGGGTCCGTCTTCACACATCAGTGATTGCAGATGATACAAATTCAAACAGTCTGCCTCAATTCATTCATGGAAATGTGCACAAAAAACATTTCAGTGACTACTGTCATGCAACCCCAACACTGTTTACACAGCCAGTGGGAAAGGTGCCAATAAAGACTGTTTGTTTTGGTTCAGGGCCTCAAAAAACTGCATCCAGCAGTCTTTAAGCAATTACTCGCTATTGATATTTTCTTCAGGTTGGACTCGGTTCATATTGGGTGTGGAATCTTGCCCAAAGCATCCTGGCAGAGGCCACGCTTTTTTTTCCCTCCAGGTGGAGTGAAGTTATATCAGGAACTGAGAGTGATGTAGTGCTGGTCTGGATCACCACTGAGAGAGAAAGCCATAAAAGATAGAACAAAGCTCCAAATGAGATGTCGGCCCTTCTGATTTGGCGTCAGACTCGACACAGTCACCACTCATTGCTGAACACACACAGACTGCTGTAATCAAATGCTCTCTACTATTTAAAACAAGGTGGAATCTCATGACAATGGGTTCTGTCACTTCTTACACTGATAAGTCAAGTCAAGTCACCTTTATTTATATAGCACTTTTAACAATACAGATTGTGTCAAAGCAACTGAACAGCATTAATTAGGAAAATAGTGTGTCAATAATGCAAAATGACAATAGTAAACACAAATTTTTCAGTTAAAGGCAGTTCATCATTGAATTCAGTGATGTCATCATCCAGCTCAGTTCAGTTTAAATAGTATCTTTGCAATCATTTGCAATCAAGTCAACGATATCGCTGGAAATGAAGTGTCCCCAACTAAGCAAGCCAGAGGCGACAGCGGCAAGGAACCAAAACTCCATCGGTGACAGAATGGAGAAAAAACCTTGGGAGAAACCAGGCTCAGTCGGGGGGCCAGTTCTCCTCTGGCCAGACAAAACCAGCAGTTGAATTTCAGGCTGCAGCAAAGTCACATTGTGCAGAGGAATCATCTGGTTCCTGTGGTCTTGTCCCGGTGGTCGTCTGAGACAAGGTCTTTACAGGGGATCTGTATCTGGGGCTCATCTAGTTGTCTAGATAAGATGTTGGTACAGAGCCAGCAAAAGCATGTTTTTCACAACATCAAAAAAATATATTTTTTTGTTTAATTGGCATACATGCACCAATAAATAACATCCTCCCAGTGGAAAATTGGAAAACCTGCTCTTTCATAATTCGGGAGACTTAGTGAACTTAGTTTAAATATCAACTTTATATCGAGCATAAGGTCTCAGAAGTATTTCCACCACTGAATAAAAAAAAGATCATTGCGTCTTTTTATCTCACAATTGTGTGATATAAACTCACAATTGCAAGAAAAAAGTCAGAATTGTGAGTTTATATCATCTGAGAAAAAAAGTCAGAATATCATGCAATTGTGTGAAAAAGTCAGATGTCACAGTACAGAAGGAGACCAGGGACGGAGAGGTAAACAGAGAGCTTTATTGAACAGGTGCTGGGAGAGAGAGAGAGAGGGGTATGGAGAGCAAACGAGTTAGAGCAACAGTCTATGGAATGGAAGGGATCGGGCTCACGTGATGA
>NW_015627535.1:681499-702597 GCF_001515625.1 Sinocyclocheilus rhinocerous
CTGAGTATTTGAGCTAGTGTTGATGAGGTGGTGACAGGTGCGGCTGATTAGTACTCTGGTGATTGTGAACGGGTGTGTGAGATGATTGGGCCTGACGAGGCTGAACTCTCCCTGACATCAGAATTGTGAGATAAATGTCGCAATTACCTTTTTATTTTTATTCAGTGGCAGTCACAAGCTTCCATACAGAGGTTTTTCAATAGAGATTAAATATTATCTCAGAATAGAGCTGAGATATTACAAGAATTTGATGAGGAATATTAGATGTTGCTCTCCATTTAATCTCACTGCTGTCTAGTGCTTTAAAGTGACAGTTCACCCAAAAATAAAAACTGTCATTATTTACTCACCTTCATGTCATTCCAAACCCATATGACTTTATGGTAACACTTTATTTTAAGGACCAATTCTCACTATTAACTAGATGCTTATTAGCATGCCTATTACTAGCATATTGGCTTTTTATTATTACTTATAGAGCACATATTAATGCCTTATTCTGCATGGCCATATTTTAGATCCCTTAATCCTATTCCATACCTAAATTTAACAACTACCTAACTATAAATAAGTAGCAAATTAATTCAATTCAATTCAAATTTATTTATATAGCGCTTTTCACAATACACATTGTTTCAAAGCAGCTTTACAGAAAATGCATGTGTCTACATTACAATTTAGAGTGATCTGCTATTTTAGGACTTGAAATTAGGACTTTATTGAGACAAAAGTTGGAGAATTGGTCTCCAAACTAAAGTGTGACCGACTTTTGTTTGTGGAACACAAAAGGAAAAATGTTGAAGACTGTGCCATTCGCTCATTTCTGTTGGGGACCGATGCTTTCAAGCTTCAAAAAAGGATCATAATCCAGCATGAAGTATCATTAAAGTAGACGATATGATCTGTGTGCTATTTTCCAAATCTTCTGAAGTATGGTAGTTTTGTGTGAAAAATAGACTGAAATTTAAGTTGTTATTCACTGATAATTTTCACTCCAGTGAGATGTTAACTGCGGATCGTCGAATCAGTGAGCTGTACTCAAAAACCAGCTGCTTACAGATGATTCTGAACCTTTTAGACTGGTTTTATGACACTGATCAACTGATTCTTTGGAAAAAACTGACTTAAAAGAATGATTCGTTCACAAATCAGAAATCGCTACCTCTCTCATTTCTTAAACCAGGGTGGATGCTAATGGTTTTCAGTAAATGATGCCTTAGATTTTTCAAGCAAAGCTGTCCTGTGGCTTTAGAAGATATTAGAAGTTGTGTGGACTACTTTAATGATAATTTAATGAAGCATTTTCATCCTTTTGGAAGATTTAAAACTCTGGTTCCCTATTGCAAGTGCAAGGGCATGAGTCTTTCTCCTTTTGTGTCCCATGGAAGAAAGAAAGTCATATGGGGTCAAAACGACATGAAGGTGAGTAAATGATGACAGATTTTTAATTTTTCTGTTAACTCTTCCTTTAACAGATATTTCTCCCTTTGTGTTGCAGTCACTCTGGCTTTGTTATCTACTTTCTTTGAGCCTAATAAACAAAGAGTGAGATTTTTTATTTTCTTCAAAGAATGAGGCCTCTTTTATCCTGCTCACGTATTCACAAGGAGTCTTGGTGCATGATGACAGCAGGCATGATGAACTTCTTTTGATGAAATGGATCGTCTCTCTGTGTTGTACACGTGACTCTCATTGTCCCTTGCCTCAGGTGGGAGATATACAACCCTTATCTATGACATCTATTTCAGCGCCGGGCTGAAAGAGTGCTTTTCCATTCCAGGCCTCTTTGCTTTACTGATGTAATTTACTGTGCAGGTAATTTATTAGGCAGAAGATTGTACTTTTCAAACACAGTGAGGCTGAAAGCCAGTGATAACTCTTTCCTTATGACTTCGCTAGTGTCATCTTCCAATGACATCTTTTTGTCAGAAGCTGCTAAGGTGCCCTCAGGTGCGAGAGGAGAACATTAAGGAGGAGACACCAAAGGTTGACCTTGCTTCAGTCGCTGTACTGTGATACAAAGTAAAGCTGCAAAGACTCTCTCCACTGTGTCTGCAAAAGAATTACTGCAAGATAGAAAAAAATCATTAATTGAATTGAGAATATGCAAATGACATATTATAAAGCAAAGATAAATTGATCTTCATAGTAAATAAGTTTGTGTAACGAATCCCACTGGAGGCGAGTTGTAGATGAACTAGGGGTGTAACGATTCACTCGTTTTCTCGATGCATCGATTACAAACCCTGACGATGCAATGCATCGATCTTGAAACATGGATTTTTGAATCGTGAATCGCCGATTTCGGACAGTAGGCCTAATCCATTTAAAACGCTAAGAATCGAATGAATCGCGATTTCTATAGCGATTCAATGCTTTCAAAATATATACACATTAAATTACTACAAGCACGAATTATTGGGGACCTTGAACAGTGTTTGTGCCTTGCATCTCTCCTTCACGTACTCCAGTATTTACCGCCTGTGACTGTCACAGGATTGCGCTCGCGCTCATGCAGCTTTATTCCATTTAATAAGAAAAAAAAACAAAAAAAAGACTTAAAACCATGACACTCACCATCAGCAGTACAGGAAATAACATCAATACATGCAAACTAACATGGCAACCAAGAGGGCTTAAAGGTCCCCTGAAATGCTTAGAAACACGCAGCGTTACTCTGACAAAACCAACCAATGAGAACATGACACATGGACAAGGGTAGCACATGACATGATCTCAACTGAAGACTCAGGCGTGGTGGCCATGACATGAAAAGGCTTTGGCTTGGCAGGCATGATGTGAGCAGACTCTGGCGTGGCGGTCGTGGCATTAATAAATCCTGACATGATGGTCGGGGCGTGGGATCACTCTGGTGTGGTGGGTACTGTAGGATTGCAGGGTTCCTCATCCCCATTTCCTACAGTAAAAGAGGAACCACTCAACAAAAGTGCAAAGTCAATATATTGAGCCAAAGTCCAGTTGGGAGTATGGAGAGGAAAAAAATGTCTTTAAATGCTACAGCATTAAAATCCACTTGATCACAAAGTCCACAGTAGTCCTCCACAAAATCTTCAATGGCCCGATCGCCTTGACAAAAGCAAAGAAGATTACAGTGCCCCTATTATTCTATTTGAAATGTTTATAATTTGGTTTTGGGAGTCCCCAGCAACAGGTTTACATGCATGCAAGGTCAAAAAACACTTTCATTTTCTTATAATATGCATTTAAATTCTCAACGACTCTCAAATGATTCGTTTGAAGATTCATATTTCAAAACCCCTCCTTTGCATAATGTAACTCTGCTCTGATTGGTCCGATGACCCAGTCTGTTGTGATTGGTCTACTGCGTACAGCACGTCAGAAAAGGAACGCCCATCACCAGTACTAGAATACGGCTTATCAATAATACATCCTATTATAATAATAATAATAATAATGATCCACTCTGTTATAAAAAGAATATAATGGTAACAATAATGGTATATGCATTAGCCGAACACAGACAGAGTACTGATAAAGCACTGCAGTTTGTAAACCAATGTATTGCTCCATCCTTTATCATGACTCCTAGTACAACAGACATTCTAAGTTAATCGACACATTTCTAGACTATATCAGGCCCACAGCTGATTAGCAGAACTATAACGTGACAACCGTTTTATGAATCCGCATTAAACTCGCGGAAATTGGAGAAGCAGTCGTCAGTGAAATGACGAGAACACAGCAAAAAGTTGTGATTATACTGCGAGTGGAGTGGCTGGCATCCCGGGGGCCTCAACGTTCTCAAACCATGTGGCCTCAGTGCTGTCCAGCCCGGAGGTCCTCCCTCCGTCAGCTGTACTGCCCATGATGGCGGTTAGTAAAGATTCTTCACAGCCTTATCCTTTGGAAGTGTTAATAAACCGAATTCACTTTCACAGCGCAGAGCACAGCGTCTTCTTGACATTACGTTATCCACACGAAAGAGCTACAGCGTTTGAAGTTTGTTTTCGCGGGATGTCCATGCAGAACATAGGTGGGCATTATGCAAATGTAAGAATTTGTGATGTGTGAAATTTGCAGAATGGGATTAAAATTTAAAATGACTAATTTCTTTTAAGAGACAACTTTATTTATGATGCACTTTCAGCTTTACAACTTTGCAGACTGTTTACATTCACATACAGCTGCATTACACACTGCATGAAATGTAATTTTCAAAAATCCATAATAGGGGCACTTTAAGTGCTGGGTTCATTTTTAAGGTAGTGTATTCTGTAATGAATCCCACTGGAGGAAAGTTGTAGATGAACCGAAATGCAGATTTATTCTATTTAATGAGTACAAAACAAAACTTAAAAAAAAAAACATAACTTGACAAGAATTGAAACCATGACACTCACCTTCAGCAGTAAGGACATAACATCAATACACACAAACTTCTTCTTCTTATGATGATGTTTAATGGCGGTTGGCAAACCAGCTTTTGGTGCATATTCCGCCACCTACTGGGATGGAGTGTGAGGCGCTGATATCAAGGGAAATGCTAATTCAAAAAAAAAAAAAACTTCTACCTATATTTTATTATATAAATGTGTTATTTTCAGAAAATTAATAAGAGCTTTATAACCTTTATGAGAACTGTTTAACACATTCTGTAATGTCATAGAATTAATGCCGTCAGATTTTAATTCCTCTTTTAACTGTATTCTTTCCCTTTCATATGCCCTACAGTTAATCAGCACATGCTCTACAGTTTCTGGAAGTCCACAATGATTACATTGACCAGATTCATGTCTTCCTATCATCTGGAGTGATTTATTAAGAGTAGAGTGTCCAATTCTCAATCGAGATATAACTGTATCATCCCTTCTATTACCATAAGCAGTTCTTACTTGTCCTACTTGTTTATTTATATTATACAAATGTCGCCCTTTGTTACCTTTATCCCATCTCTCTTGCCATATCTTTCTGACAGCTACTTTAATTAAACCTTTAATTTCAGATTTACTCAAGGGTATATGTATGTCAATATTTGTGTGCTTAAGAGCCTGTTTTACACACAAACTAACATGGCAAAGGTGCTTAAATACTTAGACAAAGGGAACACATGACAAAACCAACCAATAAGAACATGACACATGCAACCAAGGAACCAATCAGAACATAACACACGGACAAGGGCAGCACATGACATGATCACATGAGGAGCAAGGAAACACGTGACAAACAGGAACCATGACAGAGAATAACAAAATAACAAAACCCAAAAACCAGCGTGACAGTTTGCATGTCCACTGACTGATGCACATCCAAATTTGGGTATTGATTCTTTAGTTTTTGTGGAATTCTAAAGAGTAGGGTGAGCATCATGATTAACACTATGATAATCAATACTATGATAATGAGCAGTATAAATTACTTTATGATTACTAGTACTATGATAACCAACACTAAGATAACTGTTACACTGTCTTAACTAGTACTGTAATATTCAAGACTTCAATCATAACTAGCAGTATAAAGTAAACAAATGTATGATTAATAGTACAGCGATAACCAGCACTATGACAACTGACAGTATCATAACTAGCGTTGTAATAATGAGTACTATGAAAAAGTACAAATGCCTTTTATGATTACTAGCACTATGATAACTGACACTATTATAACTAGTACTATTATACAGTATAAGCAGTACTATGATAACTAGCAGTATAAACAACCTTACAATTACTAGAAGTATGATAATCAGCATAACTGACATTACTACAGTAGGACAATTGATACTATGATAACTTGCATTATAGACAACTTTATGATTACAATAAGTATGATAATCAGCAATATGATAACTGACATTATCATAACTAGCTCTGTGAGAATCAATACTATGATGACTAGCAGTATAAACAACTTTATGCTCACTAGCACTATGATAACCAGCACTAAGGTAGCCAATGTGATCATAACTAGCACTGTGGTAATCAATACAGTGATAGCAGAATAAACAACTTTATGATTGCTAGAAGTATCATAATCAGCAATATGATAGCTGACATTATCTTAACTAGTTTTATTATAATCAGTACTAAAACTATAAACAACTTCATAATTACTAGCACTATAAACATCACTATCATAATTGGATGATTACTAGCATGATAACCAGCACTATATTAATTGACACTATCATAACTAGCACTGTGATAATTTATACTATGATAACTAGCAGTATAAAAACCTTTGTTTACTAGAACAATGATAATTTACACTATCATAACTAGTACTATAGTAATCAGTACTATGATACCTAGCAGTATAAACATCCTTACAGTTACTAGAAGTATGATAATCAGCATAAATGACATCATAACTACTGTAGGATAATTATAGACAACTTTATTATTACTATGATTATCGTAACCAGCACTCTGATTTTACACTGTGATAACCAATGTTATGATACCCAGCAGTATGATAACCTACACAATTATTATTAGCACTATTACCAGAACTGAAATAGCTGACATACTGCCATAACCAACACTATGATAGTGTAACGCCCCTGTGGACTGTTTGTTGTGGTTTCTTCCCCTTGTGTTGGTTTAGCCCGTCTAATCATTATTTAATCACCGTCATTGTGCTCACCTGTCTGCCACTAATTAGCCACCATTTATTAGTTCCTGTCTGTTTGAGCTTGAGTGTCGGTTATTGTTAATGTTACCCCAAGTGTGTGTCTCACCTACCTGTACCTGCCTTGTTGTGTCTACAATAAATGTCATTATTGGAATCCTTGTCGTCCTCGTCGTCCTGCCTGCCCACACATCCGGAGCGTGACAGATAGCTAGCACTACAACCTGCTCTATTATCACTGATAGCAATGATCATGCTGGTTGTTGCGTTTGCGTTTCATGTATTTAGACGGTTGTGAAGTGGCTCACTGAAGCAGGCTGCATTTATTATTGTAATTAAGTATTGTATTGTTGACCAAATCTATGTTTGGATATAAGAACTATCATTATCCAAAGAATCCCAAAGAACTGTATTTAACTGCTTTTATGAGTTAGCACGATGTAAGTATTTGTCAGAAAAGAAACCACATGTGGGATTCCAGTCAGGGACCAATTTCACACCAGATGACTAAGTCTGGACAGTCTCTTGCTTAATAAAAACAGTAATTAGTTTCACTCTGTGGTTTTGTGTTTTCCCTGAGCTGTGGTCTATATGTTGATGAAAGGAGCTAGCCGATATATTGCAATTTGTCTATATTGCTAAGCACTATAAAATCTAATGAATATAATTATCACACAAAGATTACTTGCATCCGAACTAATAAAGCATAACCGGCAGAAAGTGCTTACTCAGAGATTTGCATCGGCTTGAAGTCATTTAAATACAGCCTTGCTTTCATTTCCTTGATTAGGTTGAAATAGAAGTCCTCATATTGTATATGCCATTTTTCTCATGGGTCTTGTCTTTGCTCTAACAGGACTAATAATGATGTGTGTTAAACCTGTTCAAGAGGAAATTGACAAAAGCCTCTAATTCTGCACAATGAATACATAGCAACCCAAGTGTAAACACAGCAAACAGAGAAAAATGAAGATAAATAACAGTCCCTCAAGTCCTTTATTTTGCACATTTGGATACTTAGAATGCATAAAATAGAGTGGGGAAAAAAACATGTTTTATGACAAAGTTTTGGATTTCTGCCTTAGATTTATGAGTGTAAGCTATTTTATTGTAAAACCCCAGAACTAAATTCAACCGCTTTAAGCTTTAAGCACATTAACATCTCTCTCTCTCTTTTTAACAGGTGGGGAATTACGAGTCCGGTATCCTGCAGATGAGGTACCCTGTCTGGCCACGTTATGGGACCTTCCTGGAGCCTGTGTCTGATAACCGTCACTTGACAGTGGCCACACTGGAGGAAAGGCCTTTTGTGATTGTAGAAGCTGTGGATCCTGTTATTGGCACCTGTCTCAGTAACACCGTCCCCTGCAGACGGCAGTCAAACAAGACAGAGACGTAAGTAATCGTGTTTTGGTCTTCACAATGCTTAAAGTTGAGCTAAAAAGCAAATTCTGAATCATTTACTCACCCAAACCTGTATGACTTTCTTTTGTGGAACACAAAATAAGATATTTTGAATAATGTTGTGGTCCAAACAAAATGAAATGAAAACATGAATTAAAGAATTACATTTAGATCACGCACACATTGCATAAGGTTGCCATTTGCGCGATGTTTTATTGCAGTGTAGAGCATTATAACCTATCACCTATATTTCTGTTGAGCTTATGAATGCAGTGTCTAATCAGAAGCGTTTAGATTAGTCAGCGCTAAAAAAAACTTTGGTTGAGTGCACACGTTTACTGACTGAATTCTGCACGCTCACGAATTCTCTCATCATAAACAAAGAAATGCAGAAAATATGTAATTAAGAGATTCATTTAGCAGCTTCAGTGATTATAATAGGAGTTTTTGCGTAACTTGCACTAGACTACTCAAAACACAAACAAATACAAAAACTGCACATGCAACACGTGTTGTCAAACTGATGAATGCATTCTTGCAGAATAAACATATTAATTTATTACATATACAGTATATATATATATATATACTGTAAATGTAAATATATGTAAATATATATACAGTATATATATAAAGTAGTGTATGTGCACCTTGCCAGAGCTAAGCTACAGCGGTCATTATCAGCCAACCACACAGCACAGTAAACTCCTGACAAGCATGCTTGAGCACTTTATCAGTAGATAATTAAGGAGACCTGGGCCCGTCTTAAGGGATAGAGTCTTTATCATATTACTGAACAGAATGAGAAAAGGTGACTGTCTTAACTGTTTTGTTGCTCTTCTGTTGGATATAATTCTGGTTGCAGATAATAATTCTGGTGTTGCTGTTATTTTGAGATGCCAGATCTTTGCAATAATGAATTAGATAAAACAATGTGAGACAGATGTCAACATGGAAAAAGGAAACAAAAGAAGCAAAAAAGGAAACAGAATGATAAAGGAAATTCATAATTTCACAAGGGGCGCCGGTAGCATGTGCAGAAAATGGTTAAAGTGACCACACTCTTCATGCAGTGCAGTTAGGGAGAAATTAAAAGTACAGGTGCTACTAACTTTATGTTTTTCAGTATGCAGCATTGGGAAGTCTGATTAATTTGAGTGATTAATCATAAAATTATTCATTTTACTTAAAATCTATCATGCTATCGGAGCAATTTGATAATTATATTATATTATATTATTATACTGTATTATATTATTGACTTCTAAAACCTCTTTTAGTTTATGCTTTATTCATCTGCCACAAAAAAATTATTTTTGTTACTTTATATTTTCTGCCCTTTATTTTTTTTTAGCAAAGATTGATATAGTATTGTAAATAATTGTGCATATACAGTACTGCAAAAGTCTTAGGTATTTTCACTAACAAAAAAAAAAGGTTTTAAGCCAGTTATTTTTGCTGTAGTGTGTCAGTAGGAAATATCAGTTTACATTTCCAAACATTTTGCCATTAACTGTAATAATCCAGTGAGATTTTTGTATGCAGAAGGAGCACAGCCAGTGCTCCACACAGAGATCTGATCTAACCATCATCCAGTCTGTCTGAAATGAAGAATCAGAAACTGAGACAGACTAAATCCAGAGGAACTGTGGCAACATCTCCAAAATGCTTGAAGAAACCTTCCTACAAAGCTACAGTACCTGAAAACCTGTGCACAAGTGAACCTAGGACAAAAGTTAATTGATAAATGAAATCTATTTATTGGTTGCACTTTATTTTACAGTACATGTACTTACATATACTTACAGTGTACCTACCTAAGAAAGTCCTGGTAATATAAGGCAACTATATGGGGTAGGGTTAGGTTTAGGGGAAGGTTCAGGGTTAGTACCTAGTTATTACCTAGTAATTGTAATTACTTTAATAAGTTCATAGTATGTACACGAGTAACAGGACTGTAAAATAAAGCATCCTCACTTTACAGCATTTTTACATTTAAGTGCCTAAAACCTTTCACAGCACTGTAGCTTTGCTGGTAGGTTTCTTCAAGTGTCCTGTAGACGTTGCCACAGTTCTTCTAAATTTAGTCTGTCTCCGTTTTTTTCTTAATTATTTTTTATTCATTGACAGCTTGTTGTAAAGCATTAGGATCAGTTGTCTGTTTTTGGTCCTTCACAACCTGGGAACTGCTTGCGTTCAGCTCTGGTGAAGATAACTGGATACTCACAGGACAGTGTCTCACCTCATGAGAACTGAGTGGTAATTAGCAGAGCTTATTAAAGCTGCGCTGGACTCAGCGGATGGTCTCAAACCCCTCACGCTCTGCCTCCCCTCTCCAAACACACACACACAGTTTTGTGGTAGGTCCATTAACATGTTATTTAAGAGTCATTCCCTCAAGATGTTCTACTCATTACTTTGAGGCCAAACCTCAAGAGCTCCCGGAAACAGCTGAACAAAACAAAGCAAATTAGCATGGATGGGAAATACTTACGAGATAATTTAACAGTGGCCGCAAAAAGTATTTGGACATTTACAATATACTTACACTATCTGAATGTCATTGCATTGCTGTCCAAATCTGTTTTAAAGGGGCTGGGCTGTTTGTGTTGTACTGTATGTCTGCTGATGCTGTGACTGATGTCAAACAAATAGTTCGTGTAGTATCGTGTGGGTGGGAGTTTAGTGTGACTCATTGCCTGTAATCTCCTTTATGCTACACACCATTAGTCAAGAGGTTACAGGGAAGGTTAGAGAGCGTAGAGTGTCATTAGAGCGCTCTGTATTTTGCATCTCTCTTCCTCTCTCTCCTTTTCTTTCTCTCCTTTATTCATGCTTTTTCCTTTATTAGTGCTGCTTTCGAAGGCATGTGTTTGAACAAAGTCATAAACTTTGGTAACTTTTCCTGCACTTTTTGCACTACAGAAATGAATGTTACCTCAAACCATCTAGCTTGTTGAGGAGAGCTGTGCTTAGACCAGAATATCACAGAGACTTAAGGTGGGACTCTTGATTTGGGCCAGAAAATCCTACCAGCCACCTTGCTGCGGCCTGGCAACCATTCAGAACACCCTAGTAACCACCCAGCAAACTGTTACAACGACCTGCACCCAGAAAACCATCGCAACCTCCTGCCAACACCTTAGCAACCATTCAGAGACACTAACAATTACTCAGAACACCCAGAACCACCTAGCAATGCTCTAGCAACCATTCAGAACACCCTAGTAACCACCCAGAAAACCATTGCAACCTCCTGCCAGCACCTTAGCAACCATTCAGAGACACTAACAATTACCCAGAACCACCTAGCAATGCTCTAGCAACCATTCAGAACACCCTAGTAACCACCGACCTGCACCCAGAAAACCATCGCAACCTCCTGCCAACACCTTAGCAACCATTCAGAGACACTAACAATTACCCAGAACCACCTAGCAATGCTCTAGCAACCATTCAGAACACCCTAGTAACCACCCAGAAAACCATTGCAACCTCCTGCCAGCACTGAAGGAACCATCCAGAACCTCCTGGAAACCACCTAGAAAACCCTAAGAACACCCTAGAGACCACCCAGAACACCATAGCAACCATATATATGTATATGTAGATGCCTCATTCGACAGCTCCAAGCACATAGAAGCGGCCGCCAATAGGCTTGTTCGAGATGCATAGGCGCTGCGCAGACCAATAAGCGTATGACATCAAAGTACCGCGAGAGCAGATGACTCTTTATGCTTTTGAGTTGCTCTCGCGGTACTTTGACGTCATAAGACACCTTTGGCCCAGACTCTGTTGCTATCTGAGAAGCCAAGCATAAGAATACTAATGTAAATTTGTTAACCGACAGTAAAACAATTTTAACCAATTAATCGCCAACTTTCGTTTGCTGCATGTTTAAAAAAAAGCGTAATGTTATAATGTACCAACATTACAAACATTATAGGCTATTTTAGTTCCCCTCACTCCACAAGAAATCCTTTAAATTGAACCGAATTCAGAATAGAACAAGAATGAAAAAAGTATATATATAATTTATTCATTTCTAATGAATAAATATAATTGCAGTATATAATATAATAATATAGGCCAATTCATTTAAAGCAAAACTAAAAGTAAAGTTGGGTTCACGTAGCCTACCTCTCTCATTCAGCACAAATCCAAATGTTTCCATGTTCGCAATGTATTTGAACCAAAAATATTATTTATTAGCTAAACTAGGCTTTGTACTTCACGCGCGTTCCAATATCAATGGAAAAAAATCATAACGAGCAAAATGGCAAAGCGTTAAATGGCACGGATTGTAATACAGACTATTTAAATTGACTAGTGTAACTTATGTTTGAGTGACTGTATTTTATTTTGATAATGAACAGGCTGTGCTGTTTGCAATGAATATATAGTGTGCGCATGAGGCACCGGCATGCTCAAACAACTGAAACATAAAACCTAGCAACCACCCATAACACCCTAGCAACCACCATTAACACCTTAGCAACTGTCCAGAACACTCAACCACCTAGCAATGCCTTTGCAATCACTCACATTTTCTTCAAGAAATGTTTTAATCCAGCTCTATACTGCTTATTTCACACATGCACGCATGCACGCACACACACACACACACACACACACGCACACACACACACACACACACAGGAGCGTTCATGCTTTCTTTATTGCCTGCAAGTCCGTGTTAAACCAATATGGAGGCCTGCTATTGTTTTCCAGGGTTGTAATTCTCGTTATGAATCCAGACTGAAGATCTGGCTGAAGGCTGTACTGTTTATTTTTCCTCAGGCATTGTGAAATGAACCAGAGCTCTGAAAACAAATAATGCTCAAGTGCAGAAAGCTGAGCCAAAATAATGCTCCTAAAAGCTCACATTTAAGCTCAAATCACAAGTGCTCGGGAAACATTTTAAGCGTATCGATTGCATTTCTCTGAGTAAATGAACCTATTGATGTATCAGTGAAAGTGTTTTGGATGGCTGTTCTGCCACACGTCTCACTAATGTGAACTGGATGGACATTTCTACTACTTCGGTAATGCATTAACCCACTCCCTGAAACTGATGCTCTTCCTCACTACAACAGCAAGAATCTGCACTTAATATTGATTTCTGTAATTACTTTCTGCTTTTTTAGAGGGAGGACAGGAAGGGGACGGGATTGGGAAATGTAGGAGTCCGACTCAAACTGTTTTCAAATTCTGCTGTTGCTTGTAATAACGAGAAAATTCATCTCTGATTTTTAAAGATCATGCAGCAGCCATCTTGCATTTCTTTAATAAAAAGGTGGTAAGACCTGTGCATACAGTAGACTTGCATGCGCCCCTTTAAATAATGAAATACTCGTCGGAATACAGCATTGTTTCACAATGTTTGTAAACTGTGGTTGATATGTTTTGATAAAGTATCTGTGATTAACTGTACATCAATAAATGACAACAATCCCATGCTATGAACACTGTCACTGATTTTTGAACGCGGAAATGTGAAGAAGGTACTGATCTCTATAAATTCTTTATTGGGCCTGTAGATCAGTGGATAAAAGGCCTGTCATGTCACGTACAAATTGGCCTATGTCTTTTTAACCATATAATATCTCTTATAATGGAAAAAAAACTTACTGTTTTTACCAGAAAATGATTGTTTTAATGAGATAATTATGTTGTTTAAACGACATATCTCGTTATAACGACATCCCTTACAGAAGTTAAGCATGGTTTTACTACAAATCACTGTTTGCGATGCTCGAAATATAGGAAGACAAATATGTGGGGGTTTATAGGAATGTATCTTTGAGAAGAGCTGAATGTCTTCAGAAATGTTTCGATGGAATTTTCTTTTCCTCTTACCTCCATATAATGCATATTAAAGTAAGCTGCTTCCCAAATGACGCACTATACACTATGCACTCACACACTATGTACTTATGCACTATGTACTCAACCATGTAGTGTATGAATTATATAAGGTTATTTTGTCATTCATAATCGGAGCCTGATAGCCCCTCCCCCTTCGCTACGTAATTAAAGCTGCGACAGTTGAGTGCATGAAGTGTGCAACATTCCACACTTTTGTTTTGGGGTATTTAAAGTGCACTTTTTCTTTTTGGAATTTGCAGTGTGAACGCACTACTCGTACTGTTTATACTAAAAAAAACGTCATAGAATAGTGCATAACGTAATTTGGGACGCACCTTCACAGTAGTGTTTAAGTCCATCTGCTGTTTTTGTTTTGTGCAGGTGTCTTACATGGCATAATTTCCCAAATCTAAAGTCAGACCATTCTGTTTTTGCTTTAAATCTTGAAATTATACAATCTAATTCAAATCAAAACAGAGGCAGACTTAAATAACATTCATTACGACTATTCAGTTTGTATGTAAATAACTGAGTAAATACCACAAGACGTCCCTTTCTTTAAGAACAAAGTGTCTGAGCAACAGTTTTATCCTGACGGCAGCATGTACAGTCTCTGTACAGTAACAGCTCTCATCCGATGTGAGCTCAGCCTAGTGATCCCGCACGCCACTTCTCTTCCATCTTTATTTGTTTGTGGTTAATTTGAGTTGGATTTGTTTTGGCCCGGCCCGGCTGTCCTTCCATCTGTCACAGCTGTGACGAAACACAAGGACCTGTCGTGATGCCCACTACCCATCCGCCCACTCATTGCTAACGTCACTCGTCCTCTCGCCACGTCTCATCATCAATGCTCCCATAATCTTCCCTTGTTTAGTTACTTGCCATTTTTAGGTTCTCCCAGAGGCCATTTTCTTGCGTTTTCATGTGTGCATTGATGCTATTTAGAGACCATAACCATAAAGGCTCCTACATTCAGAATGCAGTGTTATTCCCTGTCTGGCCGTAGAAAAGCACAAACAGCCTCCGTCACTGCCGTTAAACCGTGTGAATGGATTTATTGGAGCTGTCGTTAATCCCTCGTGATTGGATGTAAGTTTCGACTCGACATTCATAATCAAGGAAACAGGAAACAGGCCAAGACTGAGGAAGCAATGTAATGTTAATGAGGCACAGCCACCACTGAAAGGTTTTTCATTTCAGATATCTGCACAGAAATGGCCCTTTTTGTTTTTATTTGTTGACGGTGGCAAATGGATTGGCACTGAACATAATTACAAAACTAGTCTGAGTAACTAATGACAGAAGCAAATAGATTATATACAAGACCTTGTTCTTGTATTATGTCTGACCTATTTAAAACTTCTCGCGTACTACAAGCTGCACCTAAAGACTAAACATGCATGTCTAGGGTTGGTCTTAACATTCAGAGATATTTTAAAAGCATTCAGACTGTACAGATGAACCATGCTCATCTACATTGTGAAATTGCCTGTTACAGCTCATGTTCTTGTTTAAAAAGTATGTCAATATTTGCAGGGCTCAACAATAAGAATTACAGGGTCAGTCTCCCTGGAGTAACTTGAATGAAGGTTCATCATGGCCCATAAAACACCTCTTGTTGAACTGAAACCTCCAACCTTTTGGATATTTAACCACTAGACCACACCAGCCCAAAAAGAAACACTTGCAGTTCTCCATTCATCCATTATTGGTGGTGCTCGTTTCATTGATTCATTGTGTGGTGGGGAGATGGCGTGTTACTTTTCTAAGAAATCAGACTTATAATTTTGTGGAGATTCGTTGAGATAGATCTGTTACGTATTGCTTGGTGTGCTTGTGCTTCTTGAGATTTAGATTCAGATTTGTGATTTGCGAAACGGATCGTTTACACCTCTTTGCAAACCAGTTTGACAAATTTAAAGGAACCAAACTGATAAAAAAATTTTTTTGCAAACTGAATACCGCTAGGACTGATCAGGAGAGATTATGTCAGATTTTTCTGGACTTTGCCGTTTCAAATATAACAAAAGGCTCTGGAGAAATGTATCAGAGTAAAATAATCAATTTTCTGTTTAATATGCAGTACAGTAAAAGTAGAAGTCAACAGAAGTATATATACTTATATACTTACTTTTTTACCATACATCACTGGTCCTTGTAGGTTTGGATTTAAAATTCTTGTGAATACTGCCATTGAAAATTACAGTTCTAGGTTAATGACGTCTAAATGCGAAGAGAAAACTTCCAACTGATTTTTTCTTTTTGTACAGTTTCGGTATTGTTATCAAACTTAATAAAGTTCCCGTTGTGTTCCCACAGGATAGTCGGACACACTGAGCCTTACACCAAACTATGCTGCAAAGGCTTCTGCATAGACATCCTGAAAAAGCTCTCTCGCAACATCAAGTTCTCCTACGACCTCTACCTGGTCACCAACGGCAAACATGGCAAGCTGGTACGAGGGATCTGGAACGGTATGATCGGAGAGGTGAGAAAACTAGGCTTCACAAAACAAAATTCACCCAATTTACTTTCTTAATACACATTGCTTAATACACATTGCTTATTTTAAAGGATTCAATGGGCTTCTGCATAATCTAACATATAATTATCAATGTCAACATTCCCACACCCTCTCATTTTTCAACTCCTCTCCTCAAACAACCAGTCATTTCAATGACCATTTTTCACCATCCAATCAATTCTTGATGGATAAAATCAAGTGCCATTCTACATTTTGTTAAATAAAATACTTCATTGTACGTATAGTAAGTAAAATGGGTTGCAAATGCTTTAAATGTTTTTCATATAAAGCTATTATTTTGATATGGCAGATTCTAATGCAAACTAGTTCTACAACATCTTTAGCATCTGTGATGTCAAGCTAAACAAGAAAACAAAACCTAAATGTATATGAGAGAAACACTGTTGACTCCAGAATGGCTCTAAAAGCTTGTTCATTCCAGCGGACGTGACTGGCATTGAAATGACACAAACAACCTTGTAAATAAACATCTCTATCAAGTAAGTCGACGTCTGATGCACAGCGGCATCTAAAGAGTTCCAGACTGTGACTTGTGCTCCTGCTTTGTCCTGTAGTTTTTCTTTTTTCTTCTGGGATGCAGAAAAACTATTGTGCTCATTCGGGCATTATGCATGGTGTGGGTTAACCAGAGAGAGAGAGCCTGGACTGTAAATCTGCAAACACACGCGCACACACACACTCCCATAGTGATTACTGGACTAGCACAGCCACAACAAACATGCTTACGGATTTTAAAGCCACAATTCACCTAAAAATTAAAATGTCCAAACCCATATGACTTGCTTTCTGCTGTAGATGTCTAGATAGTTTTTAATTAACCTCTATTGCGTAATCTTTTATATATATATATATATACACACACACACACACACACATACATAGAAAAAAATATCAATTTTCACTCAGAAATTGCAATTTTACTATTAATTAAAAACAGCAAGTGACATTCAATTAAACATGAATGCAGAACTGAAACTCATTTTTTTTTACAGTGTGTATATATATTTGCATCTATCCTCTCAGGTGTTTTATAAGCGAGCGGACATGGCCATTGGCTCTCTGACCATAAATGAGGAGCGCTCGGAAATCATTGACTTCTCTGTGCCGTTTGTGGAGACTGGCATCAGTGTGATGGTGGCCAGGAGCAATGGAACCGTGTCTCCGTCAGCCTTCCTGGGTAAGAAATACAAAAAAACAGCACAGCTGATCATGTTTTTACAGCTAAATCATATAGCAGTGGAGTATGTACAGTATAACTGAAATCCATTTTTATCCGACATTTTCTGTGAAGAAATTATTTCGAAATCTCACATTAATGTGATTAAAAATGAGATCAACAGCTAAAGAATCGTGCCTAATTGTGTGTTATTTTAATATTATTAATATACTATTATATTATTTATTTATAATTTATTTTTATATTTTAAGTTTTTATTTTAATTTTAGTGTAAATTTAGTGTTTTTGTTTTTTTTTATTTCTATTTATCTTTAATTTATTTTTATTTCGGAATTTACTAATTTTTGTACTTCACCAAACTTACATTATTTTAGTTGCTTGCCAAGGCAACATTAACATTACTTATTTTCTTTCAAGTTTTTAATCCTTAAAATATTTCCTTGTTATCAGTTTTAGTTAATAAGACTAAATGAGACTACAACAGTGTTGGTTTGTGAATCTTAAATCCTATGTTGACACTATTTCATTTTCACTGATGTGGCTGGTTAGTCATCCCATAAATCCTTTTGCACATTTTTCCATTATACTGCAAACAATAAACTTTCCCAGAACCCAGAATTCATAGTAAAATACAATAGCATACTGTCATTTCATAAAGCAAGATGTAGTTATAAATATTTACAGTGCAGTCTCGTGTTTGTTCCTCTTGTTTAATGGCATATGAATCGTGTTGACTTTAATTTGCACCTCATTTTGCACGCATCATATACAAATTTAAAAAGGTTTCACAGTCCTACTAGAATAAAAACCCTGCCATTTGGGAATAACGTCATTTGCTTCGTCTGTGTTTGTCGTGTCGTCTCTCTCTCTCTCTCTCTCTCCCTCTTTCAGAACCCTACAGCCCAGCGGTGTGGGTGATGATGTTTGTCATGTGTCTTACAGTCGTGGCAGTGACTGTGTTCGTGTTCGAATACTTTAGTCCTGTGGGCTACAACCGCAGCCTGGTCAGTGCCAAAGGTCAGTGTTCACCGCCTCTGCTAACACTTCAGGAACTGTGACAGATGTCAGGAACAGTGGCAACCTGAAACTCTGTTCATCAAACATGACAGGTTTGACAGAACATAAGCTAGGAGAAAAGAGAATTCATATATTAGAGGAACAGTTTATTGCACAGAGCTTGTGCTTTCATAGCTCAGGTAAATTCATTGAGCTCTAATTTATATTTACTTAACTTAATCTCATGTTTTGTTTTTTTCATGAATTCCTTTGGTGAAATAAATATAGACACAAATGACATTTCAGTAGGTAGATAAGAGTAAGAGATCATTTGGTTTTGGAAGAGCTTGATGAGAAATGTTTGAGTTCATATTGAGAAATCTGACTTTTGATTGCAGACTTCGGAATATAAGCACAGTTTGAGATCATCGCTGTGTAGGAGAAGCAACTGAGATATTAAGGAAGATATTAATATTATGGAAGGTCGCTGTCTTTCCTATCTATCTGAACAACAAAAATCAAAATGCATATCTCACAGATACAAGATTTCTCAAAATACGACATATCTCATTTATGTCAGTGACCTTGAAAATATTCAAAATAATGTTCTATTATTATTAAAAAAAAATGGTTATTATTATTCACCTGAGTAGTTTTACTAAAATTCTAAAAAATAAATGGATGCATTTATAAAAAAAATACATTTTATTTGAGTGTTGATTATTTTATCTAAAAATAAATATCAATTGAATTTAATAGTTTGCTGTTAATTATTACCTTTAGTATTACAGTAGTGTGCAGTAATAGGGCTCCCTGTATAGTTTATAGTATTAGCTGAGATTTTTCGGAACTTTTTTTATCCTTAATTTTTTTTTTATTATAATTTAATTTATTTAAAGACAGAGCAAAAATATGTTAAGTAAACCACTGTTTAATAATAATAAAAAATAATTAATTAATTTCTATTTTGTTTTCCCTGTTGCTGTACCAAAAAATGTACTGAACTGTGACTTCGAAACCTAATATTCATAAAAATAAATTTACAACCAAGAGTGATGGCAAAAAAACCTGATCAACTTCAATATTCTCCATTTCAGATCCAGGTGGGCCGACGTTCACCATTGGGAAGTCGGTCTGGCTGCTGTGGGGGATCGTCTTCAACAACTCAGTGCCCATTGAAAACCCCAAAGGCACCACCAGTAAGATCATGGTGCTGGTGTGGGCTTTCTTTGCCGTGATCTTCCTGGCCAGCTACACAGCCAACCTGGCAGCCTTCATGATCCAGGAGCAGTACATCGACACTGTTTCTGGACTGAGTGACAAGAAGGTAAAAGCTGCCAGCGTCTCTCTTAGCCAAATGGCCATTCCAGGGCACGGGTTTTAATTAAAGCCGTCACTCTGTGGAACTACAAGAGGGTTTCGTGCTGATAATACACATACATAATGAATATGTACACTTTCATGATGAAATACGGTGATTAGAGTACTAATCACTAATATGTGTTATAGAAACTAAGACGTTTATAGAAGCATTAAAACTGTTTTAAATGCTGGCAACCTGATACAATACTTAGAGGTGTAAGTATGATGCCAAAGGTTTTTTTTAATATCTTTCTATAGGCTTGTGTTGTTAATCATGCACTGTAAACTGGGTATTGTTTTAGCCATACTGATGGCTGGTAAAAATAATTAAGGATTTCATTGCTTTAGCATGAAATGTGTCTACTAATAAATTGCATGTTAGCCTAAGCTGCCTAGTTAACTAGTTATCCTATTTAGACAACTCTGTGACACTGTTTTATCGGTTGTGTACGGACACATCAAGGTGAAGTGATTTACAATGATACTGAAAGCTGTTACAACTGCGAGCTTCAGAGGGAAACTGTTAAAGAGCAATTTTGAAGACAAAGTGAGACTTCACGCCACAAGACTGTCATTAAAGAGCCACACAGGTTGACTACCAGGGAATTAGACACTGACAGCAAGATGTTTTTGTATGCGTTTGGATTCAGGAGTGTGCCTGGGAGGCATTACACAAAGAATGCCTGAAGGGCAAAATAGCCAGAGGGCAAGAATATCATGTAGAGATGACTGTCGCTTTCAAACAGCGCAAACTTTGATAGCTGCAGTTTAGTGCACTTGTATTTGTAGCAACATTTTTAAAATTTATATACTACATTGTTGGCTTATTTTTAGCGTAACAAACATAAAGATGATAAAACACAAATTTAATTTTAAAAATATACCGGGAAAATTAAAAAACAAAGTACAACAAAGAAAAGTTTTTTTAAAGTTCTTTGTTAAGTAACAAAACAGAATCTGTAAAATAATGTAATGTAATGAAAAATAATAATTATAAAAACAATTGTATTTATTAATTATTTTGCATTTTTATATTAAAATTATATATATTTTTTTAAATAGGAGAAATGGAGTGAACATTATATTAAATATGATAAATTACCTCACAGGCTTTATATATATATATATATA
>NW_015627535.1:702831-720691 GCF_001515625.1 Sinocyclocheilus rhinocerous
CTGTTCTACATTACTTTTTCTTAGTTAGCAGTAAACTTTTGGTGTGGTCAGGGCCACAGGACAGATAAAAGACAACGCTTATGCTGTCTTCTTTCATCAGACGACAGCAAACACACTTGGAATGATGCATTCACTGGCACTGGAGTCCGTCACATGAGCTCAGCCGGAATACAATCACATCCACTCGTTCCTTAGAGACTGTTCTCCTTCATTCACACTAGCAAGGTTACCTACATTACAGCACAATTATTCATGGCTTGAGTTCTGAAGTGCTGTCTTAGTGGCTATATTACATTTATTTGATATAACATTAATGGCAGTTAATGAACATGGCCGGAATCACGTAAAAACTAAATGAGGAGAAATTTAGCAAGGGAAAAGTAATATTGAAATTCCTCGGATGTTTGGTCAGGCGGCTGAGATAATTTCTCATCTTTCTGAGGACAATCTGAGGTTCAAATGTTAGAATTTAAACAGAGCTGAGAATGAATTGACTGAAAAGCACTTGGGGCTTGAGACAGAAAAGAGCATTGATGACCCAGTGGCTTTGGTCTGAGTTTTATGACTGCAGCCATTTTTTCCCCACTTTCTTCATGAGGATTCATTTCAGTCATATTCTCACTTGGAATTAGATTGTATTTAATGTGGCATTTGCAGATACAGAATCGTGAGAATCCTTGGATGAGGGCGAAGACGAAGGCTGAACCTAGAATAAGTTCCCATACAGAAATCCAGCTTAAAGAAAAATCAATCACACTTTCCAGCAGGGTAGCTTTCCCAGCCAAAAGCCTTTACTGGCATATCTAGCGGTCCTGGAATCTAAAAAAATGCATTAATCCTTAACTAAGTAACTCATCCAGGGATCTATTTTTACCACTTCTTTAGCACACACTTGGACTGTACGTTGTTCACAAAGTTAAATTTAAACATGCTAACTCTTTAAAATGTTACCTTTCAGTTCCAGAAACCACAAGACCAATATCCTCCATTCCGGTTTGGAACCGTACCCAATGGCAGCACAGAACGAAACATAAGGAGCAATTATCCAGAAATGCATTCCCACATGGTTAAGTACAACCAGAAAGGTGTGGAGGATGCGCTCAACAGCCTCAAAACTGGGTGTGTTTACTGTAATTGTCTCTTGAATCTTTGAAACAAATCTGTCCGCAGTGTAATATCTTTTCCGCTAACGTATCGTTTCTTTACTAACAGGAAGCTGGACGCCTTCATATACGATGCAGCTGTGCTTAACTACATGGCCGGTAAAGATGAAGGGTGTAAATTGGTGACAATCGGTAGTGGGAAGGTATTTGCAACAACAGGCTACGGTATCGCTCTCCAGAAAGAATCTCGCTGGAAGCGCCCCATAGACCTCGCTCTTCTCCAGTTCCTTGCTGATGGTAACTTAAACTTACTTTTGCTAGAGGAGCTCTGATTCGAAAATCTGACGGAAATGTATTATGTGTTACAGGTGATACTCAGAACCTCCAGACAGTGTGGCTCACTGGTATCTGTCGTAACGAGAGGAAGGAGGTGATGAGCTCTAAGCTCGACATTGACAACATGGCTGGAGTGTTTTACATGCTTCTAGTGGCTATGGGTCTCAGTCTGCTGGTCTTTGCCTGGGAACATCTACTGTACTGGAAGCTACGGCATTCTGTCCGCAAGTCTGAGCACTTGGACTTCCTGCTGGCCATTAGCAGGGTATATTTTATGTCATAAATATTCTGAAATTAATTTCACTTTTAATCTTTGGTGTTAACAAATTGTTATGCTTAGAACAAGGTTACAAATCCATAATGCAGAGTAAGTCATTCAAAATGATGCATTTGCAATCAGCTATGTGCCATTTTCATTTTCTATTTTTTTACCAAAGCAACTTGTAAGAACATGCAGGTAGAAAAATATATCAACAAGAACACAGTGCAAATGAGAACTGTACAAAGAAGGTTTAAATGTACCTTAGCAGAGACTTTAGAAACATAAACATGTGGTGAAATTGATGTTCAGGGGAACTCCAGGCTCTGAATGAACACCAAAAGTCAAGAAAAAAGCTGTTAAAATTAAATTAGGATCTTAGGGTTATGGGTATAGCTGCCAAAGTCCCTTTTAAGCACATTCTTAAGCTTAACAAACTTAAAGACCTCATTTAATGGTGGAATATTACGTATGCATAGGCAGCTGCTTTTCTCTATTGGCTAATTACAGACACTTTCAGAGATAACTATAATGCTGATAAACAGAGACTCTTATCAGTCACTGACAGTTCTCGAGGTAATTAACCACCCGCAAAATCAGCTAATAGAATTTTGATGTAGTAAAAATGGGTGTGACTTTAATTCATCTAGGTCACTGCAGCAAAATTATAGCAAATCAATTTGGTGAGACCTTTGCCATTCATTACTGTACTTTGTTTTCCAGTGTTTTAAGACATTTTACAGTCAAAACAATAGATGCAGTAGCTTTTAAGTAGATTGATTTGACTATATCAAGTAAAATCAAGTATAACTTTTAGGTGGATGCGCTTCAAAATGCCAGCCTCATTTTTCCTTATTTCTTCCTTGAAGGGAATCTACAGCTGCTTCAACGGTGTGGAGGACATGGACCGTAAAGGGAACATGCAGAGCCCAGATGTCACCACCAGTTACACTCAGGCCAACATGCTGAAGATGCTCCAAACCGCAAAGGACATTGTCTCATCTGCGAGAGTTGAAAACTCCCTGGACAATGCTACAAAGACCATTGAGAACTGGGGTCGACGTGATCCAGAGTCAGCCAGACCTAGCCTTCCTACCTGCCTCATAGGGACGGACTTCAGCCATAGCCGCCTGCCCTGCATTGCCAGCGTTACGGACAACCACTCACCATACCCTCAAAACATGGATAGCACCACTCAGCACTTGCTGGAGAAGCCTCACGTGGGAACACGGCCTACCTCACTGCGCTACACTCTTCCCGCACGTACCACCCACCACCACATCTATGAACGAACGCTACCCATATCTAGCCTCAGCAGTCCCCATATTGCCATGAGAGACCCACCACCTCCTACAGCCCCGAAACCCCACATGTATGTGGACCAGTCCTGTCACCACCCTACCTCTCGCTACGTCTCTTACCATGACTTTCAGGTACCAGACATATTTGTGGAACATCGGGAACCTTCGGGAAGCCATAAACAATACATGGCAGGTATGAGTCGCAAAAAGAGGTCCCACAGCTATGTAGCAGCATCTCCGGAAACTAGACGAAGGGACGACTATGATGTTCCCCAGTCTTGTCTGGCTGAGCTAAAAAGCAATCACCTTGTGGAAAACCATTCCCATACCACACCCTGCATGAGAAGCCACTTCCAGAGACCCGGCTCTAGCTGCAACTCCTGCACAAAGCTGTATCTAGAACCGGAGATGGATGACGTTCCTCTTCTGGGGAAAGATAAAATGAACCGCCGCGCCTCTTTTCTCAGGGCCACGTGGGGTGGTGACAGGATCCGGGAGCTGGATGAGAAGCCCACCACCTCTGCATCCTCTACCAGTTGTATCAACATGCCCGATCTGTTCCCTCGAGTGGTGGTGACCAATCCCAAGCCTTTGAAGATGTACGGCAACACTGGTAACAACCTACGGAACAACATGGCTGTGGAGCCAGCCTATCTGGATCCAGCCCACATGGGCTCCTACCCGTACAAGCCACAGAAGTTCAAGCACTCAAAGTCCATCCGCCTTCCTTCATACCGGGAGGCGATTCTGCAGAATACGGCAGCCCTTCGGCGCTCCTCTTCCACACTAGTGCACGGACACTACTCAACATACCTGAACTCTTATACAGACCTGCCGGTGTATTTGGGTCCTCTACCACAAGGACCCACTCACTTCCATGAGCATTCCAAAGACACGTGCCACCTGTTTCCATGCGCCAACCATTGCCCGGAAAATGCCGCCTTGGTTCCCCGGTTAGGCAGCAGACATGTATTGTACCAGAGCACTGCTATTGGAGGCTACGAGGGGCCCAGGCGCTCAAACGAGGAGACATTGCACGCTTTACCAGTCACTTCCGTGCGCAGGGACCGCAGGCAGGTTCTAGTGGCACGGAATGTACACAGTCCCTATGCCCCACGGCCCTGGGGTAGGGTATCTAGTCTGGAGTCAGAGGTTTGAAGACCTTTTAAGAGATCTCCAAAGAGTTTCCCCCAAGCAGTGAGGGAGAAACGCTGGGAACTGTTAAACGAAGTCAAGCAAAAAAGATGAAGGTGGACTAGAGGTGGTTATCTCAGTGCAATAATACCCTCAGACAGCAGGGATGGGACGGTGGAATGTACAAGTGATTACTGTGGAGACTTGTTTCAGTATAAAAAAGAGAGTTAAAAATAATGAACTGTTCTTAATCTATAATCTATTGATTGTTATTTAAACCGTTTTTAAATGCCATTACACCAGTTACACTCATCCTCTGCAAACAATTGGATGTAGCATGTTTTAAGGCAGCTTTAAAACCAAAAGGGTTTGAATTGAAAATCTGGTTTTTATTTATGCAAGGGCATTCAACCATTTTAAATCTGGAGAACCACTGGAGAATTTTATAACATAGCCACACAAAAATGTCTTCCAAGAATTTTCTAAATCCAGGGGTTTGAGAAAGCCATTAATTGTCCAATTTTGTCACTCCACCAATGTAATTCAGATCTGATTTCAAGAATGGTGAAGAATTGATTTGCCATCTGTTGTTCCACAGCAATTTCACTGTTTAATAAATGATGGGATGGCCTTGAGGCCAACTGAAAAGGACTACTGTCTTTGAGTCTTCTGCAAAAGAAAAAACAAAATAGAGTGAAAACGATTCATTAAACAGCTGCATGGTTACATCATTTTAATGCATTGAACCAAACAAGTCAAATGTAAGATCAGACATGATCATGCACAAACAATCTCCCAAAAGGCCTTGTGTTACAGACTTAAGGTGCTAATCAACTGTGAAGTAATGAGGATTTATTTTGGAAATATTAAAATGATTTCTAGTAAAACAAAGAAAGATTAATGTCAGTGCTGAATGAGCCTGTGACATGCTTTTACAAATCCTCCCTAAGAATGAACCTTTTAAAATAACAACTAGTCTTCGAAATGTACAACTTTCTGAAATCTCATGCATTTTGCACTGTAATTAATTGTTGGCTACTGGTAAGCAATGCTATAGACACTCTCCTTTAATTTTCTTGCTCCCTTAAAGTTCTTGGGAATATAGAGTCTTGACAACCATTGTCTACAAAATGTTGCATGCATATAGCCACATAAATGTATCCCAAGATTATATATGACCTAGAAGAAAGAATGTTTCATGAATACAATTTCACTCTCCATTCACTCTACATAGTGGCAAGTGCATTACTATTCATACTTGCCAAATGGAAAAACCATTACATCTGCAGATTCTGCTGTAGGACTCTTATATATCAGTGAAGGGAACGCACAGACTGCATTAAAAAGGCATAAAATAACACTACGGCATTAAACAGCGGTCTTTTATTTGCTGACCTCCTGTTTTGAAGCAGCCTGTGGAGAAGTCAACGCATGGTGAGGTCAAATGCTGACTCAGCGTGGAGGTTATGTGCTCTATGAGAGCAGTTTAACCCCTCTCACCTTCCTATGTCTTTAAGATGTGACGTGGGTTGCTAACATTCATCTTTCCTGTTGAGTACCGTTGTGGTCTTAGCCCTTCCTGAGGACCCCGGGGTTCCAGCGCTCTGCCTGTAAAGTGCAAAGATCAGTATAATAATGGTTGGATGAATGGGCTGATTGACCCTGGGGAATAGTATGTTTAAGCACGCCAACTTAGGATGATGAACATCTGGGCATTGAGCCAATCACAGGGACACGATATCGACCTAAAGTGTCCACCCACCTTCATTTAGTACCCTTGAGATGGAACAAGATGGAAAAGTGACCACGAGGACCAGGCTCTTGAATGAAGAATGAAACCTTGAAATCTCCTTTAAGCAGTACCAGGAGTTGGTGGGTTAGTGGAGAGAGAGATAGCACACTGTCTGCTGACAGAAGAAGCTTTTCATTAAGAGAGATTTGGTCTGTGAATGTGTGCAATTCATTTTGCTGGTCATTGTTATCAGAGCAACTTTATCCGCCAACTTCCCAATCACAAGATTTATTGTCTCATCTCAAAAAGAGAATGCAGTTGGCACACAGAAACATTCTGAGGCTTATCCTCTCATATCCACACTCTGATCTACTATGGTGTTTGTCTGAGCCACAACATGAATAATTGGACATTGGCAGACACTAGTCAGATGACTTTGGGGCTCATGAATGTACATGAGTGGGAGAGAAAGGCATGATGATAACTGGGACGTGATGGATGAATCTATTTCATCAGGTCTTGCGCAGCACCTCTGATGGGTGGGGTTTCAGGGAAGAAAGGGCGTGGCTGAAGATCAGGAGGTTAAGGTTTTAACAATGACCTCTGAAGGAAACAAACGACATCAATATTGAAAGTCCTACACTGCTGAAATTGATCAAAGCTAGATGACAGACCTGTTCTTCGGGCGATCAATTTTTAAGCCTATATGAGCTATCATTTTTCATAACTGCATTGAGGTGAATAATGATTTCAAGAGGCCTTATTTAATTGTATCTAATAAGAAAGGTGGGATTGTTGACAGATCATACAATGTCATTAAGGCTGTGATCAATGAATGCTGAATTCTGTTATACAAAGTGAACAAAAGAAAGAGTTTTAAATTGTAGGTGGGTAACAAGAACTGCAAAAATAAAATAAAATAAATTAAAAACAGCAGTTTTAAAGAACAATGTTGACAAATATTATTATTTTTTTAATCTGAAAGTCTCTTTTTTTTAAAGATTAAAGATGAAGTATGTAATGATTTCCTCCCCCAAAAAAGCCCCGCCCCCTGCTTGCACCATGGGTTGAGCCAAAACAAGCAGAATAAGAGTGGAGACTTACTTTTGTGAGTGGAGAATGTATTTAAACATTGAAGAAATAACAAACATACCATTATCAGGTAAAATACGTTAGTTTTTTTATCAGAGCAGCTGACAAACTGGAGTCAGTGTCTTCACTGCCATTGGTTCTCATCACATCACGTCAATGCTCATTTGCATAAAATGTGGACACACCCACCTCTCATCATGTTGCCCCAAATCAGACACTTTCATTGAAAATGAATTACTTCTGGTTGATTTATTGCTGCATATCGCTGTCAGCGTAAACACACTTTGTTGTACAATACATGTTACTGAACCAAACCAAACCAAACTTCCATCTCCTTATTCTAGACTATAACACACAAGCAGACCATATGAGCCAGACACTACTGCATTAATGCAGATAGGAAAGACCTCATCAGCAATCTGCTTGGCATCCACCCAGGTTCCAACAGACCCCGGCTGCAGACTATAAGCACTGCCCTTTCCGTGTGCATTGGAATGAGCCTCGGTTTTGTGGGCAGATGCCATGACATCTTGGGGAGCTCATCAGTGTGCACCATGAGTGAGGTGGCACATGGACAGTAAAGCTGGTGTCAATGCTGCGAGCGGGGCAGTGGCAGATTGCGGACCATGATGGCATCAATGGATCATCATCCATTACTTTATGGGCGTGCAGATGGGTCTGGCTCCCATTGGGAGGTCCCTCACTGCTGGTCACTCAAATGGACTCTCATATCTCTCATGGGTGGATAGAGATGAGCTGCTCGGATAATGGATAAAATAGCTCGACAGATTACAGCATGGTAACTAGATGCATACATTTTTCTGAATTTTTCATTTTCTGAATGGTGCATGCATGTGAAAAAGTCGGCATAATGCCAGGGTGCTGCTATGCAGTTGATTAGTTCTGAGCAGTGTTAAATTAAAAGTTTTTGTTTTAATCACAGTCATAGTCTAGCTTTTAAATTTCAGTAATGGCATCATGTCATATTCAGTCATTTTAGCTGATGACATGTTTTAAAGGGATGTTTTCCAAAAGTGAAAATTCTGTCATGAATTACTCAGCCTCATGTCCTTCCAAACCTGTAAGACCTTTGTTCATCTTTGGAACACAAATTAAGATATTTTTGATCAAATCTGAGAGCTTTCTGACCCTGCATAGACAGCAATGCAACTACCACGTTCAAGGCCCAGAAATTAAAGAGGTCATTAGGATGCCCATTTTCCACAAGTTGATATGATTCTTTAGGGTCTTAATGAAAGTCTGTAACATAGTTTGGTTAAAATTTCTCAATGGTAGTGTAAAAAACACCTTTTTTACCCTGTCAAAAACAGCTCTTTCAGATCAAGCCGTTTTTGTAGCATTTTCCTTTAAATGTTAATGAGCTATGCTGACCCCGCCCCTCTCTTCCGAGCTGCTCTCAGAGAGACTGTTTACTTTAGCCGCATTCATCGTGAAACTTGCTAATCAGCACATTATTAGGAAAGGCGATTTGCAAAGATTCATTACAAAACATACTCACTTCTTCTGTAGATGAGGTTGGATCATGAATGATTCGCACAAACATAGACGCATTTATGAAGATCGGGGGCGCATTCCCTTCAGAAACAATGTAATCCACTGCGAAATTTGAGAAAGGGGAAAACATTTAACCAGATTTTTTTTTTAAAACACTGGGTGGATTTTTATCATTATAGGGTGGTTGTGTACACACACTGCTAACACGCATTTCAGTTCAAACAACTTGTAAAAGTGCATGTAGCATCCTATGACCCCTTTAAGGTTGAACCACTGATGTCACATGGACTATTGTAATGATGCCCTTACTACCTTTCTGGGCCTTGAACGTGGTAGTTGCGTTTCTGTCGATGCAGGGTTAGAAAGCTCTCGGATTTCATTAAAAAAAGCTAAATTTGTGTTCCGAAGATGAATAAAGGTCTTGCGGGTTTGGAATGACATGCGGGTGAGTAATTTTCATTTTTGGGTGAATTATCCCTTTAATTGAGTGCAAAATTAAACCAAATTTAAAGACTGTATTTATTATTTTAAACATGCATTTACCAAAATCAACATGTAAAAATGTACCTTGTTATGAAGTCTTAATACTTTTACTGTCCATGTTTTAGCACTAGCAAAGTGTTTCAGTTTACCGCCTTTTTCACCTTTTAGCTTTAACTCACGTGGAACAGTTTTTAAAATGATCGACTATAATCATATGTCAATCTATGTCATTTAATGTGTAGCATATTTGTTATTCTATATGAGTATTCTAGTTTCTGGTAGTCAATCCCTAAATGAATCAATTCTGCGATTCTGAGGCACTGAGAATGAAGAGTCGATTCTGGGTGATTGTGTTCATTACTTTGATTTCCAAACTACACATCCCAGAAGAACCCTATACTATGGAATCCCTATGGCGACATGATGATGGGAAAAAATATGATTATTATTATTTATTTGATTTATTAGCATTATATTTTTGGGGGGACAATTCTTTGATTCTATGAATAGGCAAACTGCTGTCCAATGAAGCAACACGCTGTCAGATAACCAACAGTTCCACCAATTAAGCACTTGAAGCACTTGGATGTATTGGATTTGAGAGGTGCACTAGTACTCTTCTGTCATCTCATACTCCTATATGCCAAGAGCTACACACACACACACACACACACACACACACACAGTAATTGATATTCTTCATACAGAGAGCAGCTATGAAACAGCATTCCCTGCACATCCTCGCCCTGAATAAATTACCTCACACTCCATAAATTTTCCCAGATGTTAAGAGTCACCTTGAGAATAGTTCTCCGGATCCTATCAGTAGAGGAGGAGCATGCAAGGAAAGAGAGAGAAATAGCTTGAGGCTTGAGAGAGACAGGACAACTCCAGCAGACAACACGAAATGAAGAAAACAAAGATTAGAACTGCATGCTAATGAAAAACATGTGTACACATATATTCATAAGCAAGCTGCCAATCTGATGCTTTCATTCGATACATTTATTTATTTAGAAAATGCATTAAATAGATGAAAATAAAATGCAGATGCTCAAACTCAAAAAAAAAAAAAATCAGATCTTAATCTTTAGAAGAATATGATAGTAATAAAAAAGTATTTAAAAAGTAAGACCTAAATTATAGAAAATGATTTAAATGCACATATGAAATCTGCAGTCAGGGTGGAAACTATCAAATTCTTTCGTCTGCCATAATGAAATCTCTTTGAATTACATTAATTTGTTTGTTTTTTTCTCAGCAAATAGCGATATGTGATTAATTTGATTAATTCTTCTGCATATCATGTAAATAAATTGATTACATTATCAATTGACCGCCTTACTTCACAATAAATCAGTGGAGTCAGTGAGGTCAGAGCAAAGGAGCTTTTCTAATATATCCAAAAATGTCCTCTTCATTTCTCATGCAAATAGAGCATCAACATTTCTTGGCAACACACAGCCCAGACCTTTAGCCAGTAAATCACCACTACACCTCTATGCAGGCTAAAGCAATATGGACTATAGAGGGAAAATTTATAGGCAATAGTCATATTATTTAAAGGAGCACACCCTCAAGTCGTTCAAAAACGGGATGACTCGTTATACAGTGTACAATGAAAGCATATATATTGACCAGGGCTGTACTAAAAGCACAAGAAGTGCCATAAAAGCCCCATAAAAGAAGTTTATATGCCTCATGCACTGTATGTCAAAGTCAATACAATAACAAACTGAGATCCAAGTCATTCATGTGGACACTGAAACTTGGCACATCAAGGTTGGCATCAACGTACTGATTTTTCTTCTAAAATGTTTGTAATCTCCTAGATCTCCAAATTTTAAATGGTCTCAGTGACGATAATAGGATACACAACAGTATGACATATTAAACAGAATGTAGCTCTGTCCCTCACAGCTTCGTTTTTAACCATGACAAATGAAACATGGCGTCTACTCTGATTAAAGTCTATATGGAGCTTCTTTTGAAGATTCCCGCTGATGTCAGCATTGATTGATTTCCATTTGCATAGTATAAGCATGAAATCTAATTACTGCCCGCTGTTATCGTCTCTGAAGTCCACGCTCTCGGAGCTGAAAGCACCATAGGGTGGGTTCCTGGAAACCATTAACTGAGTGTTACAGGAAACCCTAATGTCCTTATGTGGCACTGATGCCTAACGCTGAAGCCACCAACTGTTTCTGGTCATGTGACGGAGCCTAACGCCATGCGGACGTCCAGCTGCTTTGGGCCATTGGGTTTAATCCCTTGTGCGTGGCAGACCATGGACACATACATACTGTACATACATGTGGGTGGACATGTGTATCTTCTGTTGGACTGGGGTGGACTGTGGAGAACAAATGACAGAAATCCTCCTCCCTTCAGCTTTCTGTTCCCTTTCTTCCAAGTGACACGCACATGCCCCCGTTGTGATCATTACCAAGATCTCTCATTAATTGTTTCCAAGGTTGTCTGAGAAGAATATCATGAGTTTCTATCGCTTCTGTTTCCTGATTAATTTTTCATTCCATGTCATTATTTGTTTTGTCATTGTGGATTTCATTAGGGTTAATCCTGTTATGCAGTGCTTTTTGAGCTCTGTCACTTTTACAAAATGAAAAATGATGTCCCTTCTTGGAGGATGAAGTCATTATGGACCAATAGGAATAGGATCATCGTTTGAACACCAAACACCAAAGAGCGATATAAAAGCAGCAATAGTGTGTTGACTTCAATGATGAAAAAAAAAAATGAAATTTGCTCTCACATGTTCAGTTGAGCAACCAAACGTGATGCGGAAATTGAATTTTGGAGGCAAATGAGCTGGGATACAAGTCAGCTTTTGTGAATGGGAAGACAAATAATTAGTAAATTCTGGGGCGTACTATTCCTTTAAAGGGACAAAGGTTATAACAAAGGATAAAACGACCGATTTTAATACCAATTAAATCAATATTCCTACAAAACATTTTATTGAAACAATTTGAAAAGAGGAAACATCTGGAAGTTTTTCATTTTCAAAAGTTTTTCTAGTTGAAAATCGGTTCAAACCAGTAATGCAATCATTCCAATTTTACCCCTATGTTCCCTTCACTGTGAAAACTAATATGATTTCTATCAAAAATTGTAGGTTTAATATTTTATATAATACATTTATAGACATATAGGAACATGATAATGTAATGCACAGTGAAAATGGTGTGTTCAAATTCTGATCTTTAGTGAGTTTCTGGTTGGACACAATTATTTAAGGATTCACCTCATTCCAACAAATCCCTTGCGACCGCCAACCGTGTATGAAACATTTAAACAGTCAGTGATAAAGTGAGTAACAAACCGCCATTCATACACGTTTCATGCATTATGGCTCCCACTAATTATTACAGCAGAGAGAAAATGAGGCCAGATTGTTTAAATGCTCAATCATTAATTACCCAGAGCTGTTAGGTAAGTTTTGCTTATCCAACAACGAAATCAATTCACCATTCGATTCATTTGGACAACTCTCTCACTGAATCATTTGAAGCAGTTTCTCAGTCAGGTCAGTATGACAGTACCAGGAAACATCAGAACACAGAACAAATTAGAGCACAATCATTTTAAACAAAAGGCTACTTTTTGAAAAGGTAGCTTTGAGAAACTTAGCGTTGTGTCGTAATATGGGCGCTGAAAGTTTTCCAATGTAAACATGCACAAGAGGGATTTGCCACTTCACCACATTTTGCTGTTTTCACTGTTTTTTTTTCTCCCACAGGAGTGATTCATTTTGTAGAAGCTGTACGTGTCAAGTTAAAAAGTTAAAAACGCATCTTGTGATGGCTTCGTTCTGCGACACCTACACATTAACCCTAAAGAAAATTCTAAATAATTCTCTCAAAGTTGAACTGAACGCTTTGGTGGGTTTTCGCAAACAATTTCTCCAGGGAAGCACACCCTTAGGCCCGCCTTTATATAAGCTACTTCTTTACTTTGTCAGGTTTCCGTGCGTATCCTACTAACCTGCTGAATACCTGCAGTGGTCCAACACACTCTTACTGACTCCCATCAGTTTGTAGTCCCACACTTCACTTAATGAATGCACTGCATGCCTTTATTTCACTCACCTTCATCAAAACTGAGCACACACGCATAGCTGATCCTATTAGTCATTGATTTCTCTCGCAAGGCCAAACACAGCTGATGATACTCGCAGGAGAAACGGCAACATTAATCTACTGTAATACACAGACTCATAGTTCCACTTCACAAAGTTTACAAGCAGCAGCAGCTGGCCTAGGGGTCATTAAGTGTTTTTGTAATTTAGGGGGATGAAACTGAATTCAGAGGCAAAGGGGTTCAGCAAATCCATGCTTAAACCATTATTACCTTTCAGTAATACTTCTGGATACATTTACTATTGCTCAAAGTTACAGTTAGGGAAACAAACCCCTCAACAAAGCATTGAATGTTCATTCAAAGTTACCTGGTTGTTAATAACGCTCTCAAAACATTTGCACAAAAAATTTTTATGGAACGTTTTTCAGATGGTTTAGAGAATGTTCAAAAGTAACAATCCCATAATGTTTGCAAAATAAAAAATGGAACATTCTCCTTAATGTTGTCTTTAACATTCACATAAACAAGAAAAAAAAAATAATTTAACACAAAAAAAAAAACTGGACATTTTGAATGTTAAGAGAACATTCAGAAATAACATTTGATAAGAATGTCAGCAAAATGTTCTTAGAACATATTTTTGTTAGCTGGGATGATACCTCAAATCATGCAAACTTATAGTTTTCTTGTAAAATAAGCCTGATTAAAAGTTACATGAGCACCATGGCTCAACATATCGATATAGGCCATATCCAACAACATATAACATATCCATACAGGCTACATCTCTGCCCTGACATAAACCGTATAACTATTTATTCTATTTAAGATTCAGTTTCAGCCTCCTGTGGACACAGTGGCATCGTAATAAAGAGGCGCTCACCTGAAGGAAGTGACCTGTGCTAAGAAGGACAAACATTAATTTTCTTGCCTTCTGGCATGATGTGAGATGAGAGGAGAGAAATCCCATTGTTTGTACTCTGGGATCAACGTGACTCCCCCTTATCGGTGTTCCACCTTTCTGCCAGGATCTGAAATGGACTAATAAAAGGCCTCAATGCACAGAGAGAGAGAGAGAGAGAGAGAGGTAAGGACGGTAGAAATGTGAAGGGAATGAAAGGAGGGAAGGTAAGGAAGGAGCTAAAACAAGGCAAAAAGTGATTATTGAACATTTAACAGGTCTGGGACTTTATGTGAGTGAAAACGTCTCGGTTACGTATGTAACCCTCGTTCCCTGAAGGAGGGAACGGAGACATCACGTCGGATGACCGACGAATTGGGATCTCGCTTAGAGGGACCAATCTACTTCGAGTGTAAACTAAACGAGCCAATGCACATTGGCATGCGGTTATTGCATCCAGCTGCCGCTGATCACAGCGTGAGTATAAGTAGGCAGCAGATGCAACGCATATTCAGGTTTTCGCTGAGGAGCCGAGCCGGTGACCCGGCCGCTCAGCGGTGGTACAGGAGCTGTGGCGACGGGACGTGACGTCTCCGTTCCCTCCTTCAGGGAACGAGGGTTACCATACGTAAACGAGACGTTCCCTTTCAGGCAACGAATTGGGATCCCTAACAAAGGGAGAGTGACCGACTGAAAGGGAACTGCTGTTCTCCCTCAGAGAAATCATTTTGAGGGAAAGCTCCATTACGGCATTCATTCCTCCCTATCACTGCTAAATGATCAGACACAAATCTCCCATCATTCCCTCATACCAGTCATTGCCACGTTTGACCTTCATCAGTGGAAGCACATTCTTCCTCCTTTCACACCATAGTTCATATGAGGCACTTTCCAATAATTTTTTTTTTTTTTTTTTTTTTAAGCATTAGAGAGACAAATCCATCTGCATTTTTGTTGTTATGAGATATATCATATATGGTTTAAAAAGTAACATATAAATTCACATAAAAAAAATAAATTAATTAAGGCATGCATAAAAAGCTACAGTAGTGTTAATCACATCAAATGCCATGTGGCCCACCTTAAAATAGCAAGTGAATGAATGAATGAATGAATGAATAACATTTGAATAAAAAATGTGAAATTTTGTGGTATCTCACATTTTGCATGTAACCCTGTTACTACGCGATTATTTATTTAAATATTATAATTTAACCTAAATTATTTAATTTTGATGTTTGTTTAAAGGCACCTATTATGCCCCTTTTTACAAGATGTAATATAAGTCTCAGGTGTCCCCAGAATGTGTCTGTGAAGTTTCAGCTCAAAATACCCCATTACACCATTCTGAATATTCCCATTTTGAGTGGAAGAAAAAACACGCTGTTTTCATGCATGTTATCTTTAAATGCAAAAGAGCTACTGTTCCCCGCCCACTTTTCCAGAATAGGACTGTGCCTTTACAGCTCCTACCTCAGATACCAAAAAACATCTGTTTGGTTTTGATTATTATGTTTTTTCTGAGCGCACACATCCGAAGCATGCGCACAGAAAGCGGCTGTCACACGGCATGTGAGTACTAAAGTTCTCTTTCATGTCTTATTGCGCTTAAACTGTCAAAATACACACATGGTTATGTCAAAAACACACATAATATGCATAAACACAGTCAGTTATGTCTGTGAAAGTAAACAAATGGGAAAGAAATCGCATGTTTATTTCAGATATGTGTATTAAGTGACAGCAGCATAATATACAATACCTATACTGTTGTCTACGCTGTTAATATGTACAATAAAATAAAAACAGAAAATCACTCACTGCTCTCAACCGAATAACTTCTGTAGCTTTAATAAGAAGACATTTCTAACTTGACTGCTGCTTTTAATGCTGTAGCGCAGGGGTTCTCAACTCTGGCCCACGAGGTCCACTTTCCGGCAGAGTTTAGCTCCAACCTTGGTCAAACTCACCTGCCTGTAACATTCTAGTGATCCTGAAGACCTTGATGAGCTCGTTTAGGTGTGTTTGATTAGGGCTGGAGCTAAACTCTGCAGGAAAGTGGACCTCGAGAACCCCTGCTTTAGTGTGAAGATAAACATGGCGGATTGTGTGCAGCTCACTCAGGGCGGGGTCTATGCTAATACGGCAGCGTCCATCAACAGTCGTGGGCGGGGCCTGTAAAATGTGATGTCACTTTGTGCAGATACTACTTATGATTTATGGGGATTAAAAAAAGAAGTGGGTGGATTTTAATTATAGGGTGGTTGTGTGCACACTGCCAACACACATTTATGTCCAAACATGCAAAAGTGAATATTGCATAATGGGTGCCCTTTAATATTTACTGCTAGTTGACATTGTTTTATCTGTATTTAACTAAAATAAAAATAAAATAATAATGAAATGTTTAAAATGAATAGATAATAAAATAGCTCATATAATATTCAGTTTGACATCTTTTGGTCAACCTTAAGCACCTCCTTTCACTGACTTAAGGTTTTGGGCCATTTTTGTGTTTTATTTGAACACAACTGATACATTTTATAATCTGACAATAACGTTTTAGACTGACAGCACAGATATGAGACATCATGTATTCTCAGACTGTATGACATAAACAACATATTTGGTTAAAAATGGATTGCATGTCTGTCCTCTAGGCATGTCATTTTTATTCCATTGTCAGACTCAATGACAGATTTGTCATGATGTTTTTCCTAGAAAGTGACTGTTACTATTATTACCAGCTCTGTGAACTCTGAGAGACTAAGGTTTTGGGCCACGTTTGGTTGCATTCATTACGTTAAGTTTACAAAATAAAGTTAATAAATCCTGTATCGTGGTTTCAACAAAAATATTAAACTGCAAGACCATTTTCAACATTGGTAATAATAAGAAATGTTTCTTGAGCAGTAAATCAGCATATCAGAATGATTTCTGAAGGATCATGTGACACTGAAGACTGGAGTAATGATACTGAAAATTCAGCTTTACATCGCAAGAATTAATTACGTTTGAAAATATATTCAAATAGAAAACAGTTTATTTAAATTGTAATAACATTTCACAATATTACTGTTTGTACTGTATTTTTGATTCAATAAATGCAGCCTTGGTAGCATGAGAGACTTCTTAAATATTATCACCAACAAAAACTAATACAGTGGGTATAGAAAAGATTCACCCCCCCTTTAAAATAATCACGTTTTGTTGCTTTGCAGCCTGAAATGAAGATGGATACAGTTTTTGTTTTATCCAGCTGTATTTACTCAGTGCAACTTTATAATACCCAAGTGAAAGATATAACACCAACATGTAAAAATAAAAAAAATAAAAAAGTTGGAAAAAGGTTCACCCCTCCTAAAAATGACTTATAAACTCAATCAGTTATAGCTAATCAACTTCTCAATGGCACACAAATCCATTTGACTTTCAACTGTGATCAGCTGTGGTCATTTTGATTTGCTCAGCATGAAAAGAGCTTTCCTGGAGCATTTCAGTCCTTGGTAGCACAACTGAAGCAAACAATCAACTATGGGTGGCAAGGCACTGACAAAAGATTTCCGGGATGAAGTTGTGGACAGGAACAAGTCAGGGGATGGATACAAAAAAAAATTCAAAGGCTTTAATCAATGCCTAGAAGCACACAGAAGTCTATTAGAGAAGTGGAAGGTATTTGGTACAACACAGACCCTCCCTGGAACTGGATGAAAGAGCAGGAGGAAACTGGTCAGAGAGGCTAGCATGAGGCCTACAGCAACTCTGAAGCAGCTGCAGGAATTTATGACAAAGAGTGGTCATTGTGTGCATGTGACGACAATATCACAAATTCTCCACAAATGTGGCTTGTATGGGAGGGTTGCAAGAAAAAAACCACTCCTCAAGAAAGGCCACATGCAGTCA
>NW_015627535.1:721085-727550 GCF_001515625.1 Sinocyclocheilus rhinocerous
GACTGAGCTTTGCCAAAACACACCTTGAAGATTCTGAGGCAGATGAGACTAAAATTGAATTATTTGAACTCCACCAAACGATATGTCTGGCAGAAATCTAATACAGCTCACCATCCAAATAACAGCATTCCTGCAGTAAAGCATGGAGGTGCTAATATCCTGTGATGGGCTGTTTCTCTGCAGCAGGGACTGGAGCACTTGTCAGGATAGAAGGAAAAATTGATGGGGCAAAATACCATCAAATTCTTGAGGAAAATCTGCTGCCCTCTGCCAGAAAGTTGTCAGGTTGAGGTTTACCCTCCAACATGACAATAACCCAAAGCACACAGCAGAACTGAGCACACAGTGGTTGAAGGAGAAAAAGGTGAATGTTCTTGCATGCCCTAGTCAGAGCCCAGACTTAAACCCCACTGAAAATCTGTGGAATGACTTGAAGACTGCAGTCTACAAACCGTCATCATCAAATTTAACAGAACTTGAGAAGTTCTGCAAAGAAGAGTGGGCAAATATTGTCAAGTCAAGTCACCTTTATTTATATAGCGCTTTTAACAATACAGATTGTGTCAAAGCAACTGAACAGCATTAATTAGGAAAATAGTGTGTCAATAATGCAAAATGACAATAGTAAACACTCATTTTTCAGTTAAAGGCAGTTCATCATTGAATTCAGGTGCTAAACCATTCAGGGCTTTATAAGTAATTAGCAAGATTTTAAATAGAGTTTAATAGGTAGCCAGTGCAGTGTTGACAGAACCGGGCTAATATGGTCATACTTCCTGGTTCTAGTAAGAACTCTAGCTGCTGCATTTTGGACCAGCTGGAGTTATTGCAAAGTCAAGATGAGCAAAGTTAGCAGAGACAGAGACAAATCCCAACAGACTAAAGGCTGTAATTACAGCAAAAGGTGGTTCAACAAAATACTGACACAAGGGGGTGATCCTTTTTCATTCAGATCCTTTTTCAACTCTGTGATCCTGGTTTTTTATTCTTTTTTTCTGACATGTTGGTGTTATATCTTTCACTTGGATGTTATCGGTTGAACTGAGTAAATACAGCTGGATAAAACAAAAACTGTGTCCGTCTTCATTTCAGGCTGCAAAGCAACAAAATGTAATTATTTTAAAGGAGTGTGATTCTTTTCGATACCCACTATATTACAAATGCAAATACAGTCATCCCAACTCCATGCAGAGTTTCAGCTGTAATAGGGAGGCAAAAATAAGGACAATCTGTCCCACAGTCCTGCCTGGAGACATTCTTCCTGGGCAGTGGTTTTGTGCCACTCCAGTCTCAGAGTCCAACAGAAGAGGCTTCTCACAAGCCCAATGCCCTAATTAAAATGGATGAACATTGCTGTAAACGGCCTGCTATCATTTGCCAAACTCTTGCCGTGCTTTGACAAGCAAAGTAGAAATAATTGCCTTTTAGTGTAATGCTACAAATTCCAGTTAGCCAAGGTGTGCTGAGCTGGTGGCTCGAGTTGCCAGATTGTGTGCAACTAAATGTTGGCTGGCGTTTCTTTTCCGATCGGCAGCTGCTCGAAAGGCAAAGCCGTGCCCGCACCTCCTTTCTGTCCATCATAATCACGTTTAACTATTCTAACATCGATTAGATTGAATTCCTGATCATCATGTTCTCTTAATTTATCCATCAATCTGTCGCCATCACCATTCAGTGCAACATTTTTAGTCCGGGAAAAGTTTTACTGTGCAGGCGCCAAAACAGCACCATCTGTCTCCACTCGAACACTGTTGGTGGCACAGAAAGCAATATTCATCCATGCCACGTCAGGAGTGAGTCAGGACCACAGAGGAGAGGAAAACATATGGAGGAGAACATGGGTTGGGTTTTTTTGTTGTTGTTTTTTACAGTTACACAGTATCCATAATCAATGTACAGTAATCTCTGAATTTAGGTTTGGTCAGTCAGGATGGTGAACCAGTGTAATTAAACGATTCTCTAGATCGTTGTATTTTTTAGCTTTAATACTTTAGCAGCAATTAAATGGATCGTTCACCCAAAAAGGAAAAATTGCTGTTAATTTACTCGCCCTCAGGCCATCCAAGATGTTCAGTAGGTGACTTTTTTTCTTCAGTAGAACAATAAAGAAGATTTTTAGCAAAAACTGTCTGAGTGAGTACTACATTTGAATAAGAATATCCCATAAGAAATGCATCTGATCAGACCTGACTTTAAATCAGACTAAATATACAGTGGCAATGAGTTGTTTAATCAAATCATTCAGACCTTCCCACTATTTATGTTCAACTACAAAGAAGAACAGGCTGTTGACCCCAGTTGAAAGCAAGACTGAGGGGTGAATACAGGGTTCCTTGATACTTACTGGCAAACAGCTGTTGGGCAGCAGGCAAGTTTCTTCCCCTGTGAGCATCTGCCATTGCAAATTGATTACCCAGGGGTAGAGCAGCCTGTGCCACCCGCTCCAGACTAATCGCATCTGTTGCTTTGATTAAGAGGAGAACAAGCTCTCAGCCTGGTCCTGGACCACCGAGGGACTCAAGACTCATGTGGTTAAGAGAGAGTGAGGAAGAAAAGATGGACGGAGGAAGAGAGGGAGAAACGCGTCTGTGAGTGCCAGCTGGAAAAGACTGGAAGGAGAAAGGAGTAAAAATGGAAAGGATGAGGAACACATCGCTAACAAACAAGTGTCCTGACAAACTGTGAGGTAATATAGTTACAAGCGATTCAGCTGAGTTTAACCAGCTAAAATCTGTAAATGGCGAGATATATATGTACACACAAACACAACAGATTTTGTTTATGTGATTTACGATTTTTTTATGTTTTTGAAAGAAGTTTCTTATGCTCACCAAGGCTGCATTTACTTGATCAAAAATACAGTATAAACAGTAATGTGAATTAGAATTATTACAGTATAAAACAACTTTTTTCTATTTTAACATATATATTTAAAACAATGTATTCTGAATTTGCTGTAAATGTAAGTTAAGATGAATTTTCAGCAGCATTACTCCATTACTTTTTTTGACTCCAAACTTTTGAATGAAATTTTTTTTAATTATTATTAAAATTATATATATGTGCACTATGAATAATTCACAACAGTAACATAATAACCACAAAAAGTATGGCAATTCTTCATTATGTTATACTCCTTATATGCTATTATGCAATTTCAGACATAGTACATAGTTTTTATGTTGTTCTTCATGCAAATAAATCTTTAGTATGTTTAATGTTAATGTTAACACATTTTGAAATGACTGAGAAGTTTGGTCTGTTAAAGTCTGTTAATGTTGCTAGAAAGGTCTCTTTACTGTCCTACAGCAAGTTACTATAATTGTGACCTTAATTGTCTGCCATCTGGCATCACAGGTTTCATTTTTACAGCGTATTACAATTGTATTTTTTTTTTCAATGAGGACAGAATAATGACTTGAAGTGGGAAATGTCATGTCATCTACTGCAGTGCTTTTACCTGGACTTCCTTCATCTGCCATCAAACCTTTGAAAAAGATTCACGTGATCTCCCTCTGTCTCACTTCAATGGTCACCAGTTCCTGCTCACATCCCGTTCAGAACAGCCACTTAATAACATATTGTAAAATGCACAGAAAATGACAATCAATACCCAACCTCTGAGCTCTTTATTACGGCGAGATCGAGTGTTACCTGCGAAGGATCCACAAATTAGATGCAGCTGTTCACCCAAGAGCACTTAGCACTTCACCCACGGAAAATAAATAGCTGCTAACACAATCAGTCTCGAATATAAAACTGAAAATCTTCCCCAGTTTCCCTGAAGACCTCTTCGATTTGAGGACCGAGTCAGCCCGCACCTGCCACATTTAAAACTCTCTCAGAAAGAGACCAAAAAGGTCAAAATGAAAGAAATTGGACTTGTATGTGTTCTGACATGAGCCGATCTCATCCTCACTCCCTGATGAAGGCTTATTCAGTTAATCACTACATTAACTTGGCAGTAACGTGGTCCAGGACTGCATTTATAGATCATCTTTAAGCTCAATGTCACTTCATGTACAGTTACTCATTTCTTCATGTTCCCGTTTAGTCGCACCAAACACGTTCTTGAAGGCTGTTTCCTGATGCACACAGATGCTTTACACACTGTCATTACTCTATGCTCATGTGTAAATATTGATTTTAAATGGATTTTCTGTAAACACAATGGTTTGTGTGTGAAGAGCAAACAAACACGTGATGATTAATTAGCCCATTAGTGTTGTGTTTGTTTCATTAGCTAAAACAGCTCATTTCTGAGGAGGAAAGGAGAAAGATGCACAGACATTTACACACAATTATTTTTCTAATTTAGATATTTTATGCCGTGAAATGAAACAAGGTGATTATTTCACACACACACACACACACACACACACACACAAAATAATGTTTTTCCTTCCAATTTTTTTATTTTTTTGTTTTATGTTTGTTTTTGTTTTTTTCAATCTTTTCAAATCTGGAAAAAAAGTACTGTCAAGGCCAATATCACACATATCAACTAATACTTTAACATAAAAAATATACTGCTTCAGTTTAAATGAGTGGAGGAAGAGAATTTTTTTCATTTCAAAGCCAATTTTATGCATTAAAAGTTATACTCGCTTAAAATTGCTTAAAAATACATGATCAATAGGTCATGGCAACATATGTTTTTACAACTCATCAAAATATTTATCCAATTTCAACTTTATTTTTTAAGCTATACAAGACTCAACTTGATTTTTTTGTAAAGTTTAATAAGTTGTCAAAATGACTTGTACAGCCAATCTGATTATACTTTAAAATTTTAAGCAGCAACTGAGCTTAAGTTTTTAAGTTGAAGTAGGTGGACCTTTTTTTTTATGTCAGAATTGATCCAATATCACTATAAAATATATCAGTACTTCTAAATGGATTCACCCATCCCTAAAAGATAGCAGCATCAGAGAACCATCATAATCAATCTGATGTAATTTCATGAATGACAAAGAAAAGAGAGGTAGAAATATTACTGGAGAAAGAAATTACTGCATCAGGGAAATTACATAATGGCCTATAAAAGTGACTTTCACTCTAGTTGCTGAAAGTGTACAGCCAATCTGATTATACTTAAAAATTTTAAGCAGCAACTGAGCTTAAGTTTTTAAGTTGAAGTAGGTGGACCTTTTTTTTATGTCAGAATTGATCCAATATCACTATAAAATATATCAGTACTTCTAAATGGATTCACCCATCCCTAAAAGATAGCAGCATCAGAGAACCATCATAATCAATCTGATGTAATTTCATGAATGACAAAGAAAAGAGAGGTAGAAATATTACTGGAGAAAGAAATTACTGCATCAGGGAAATTACATAATGGCCTATAAAAGTGACTTTCACTCTAGTTGCTGAAAGACCTTTTCTCAGGCATTTATCTGACACCATAAATCCCACTTTTACGTCAGTAAAGTAAAAATGGATACTTCATATTTTGGGGGAAAAAGCAGCCATTCACAAAAGTTTCCTGGGTTGAGTTACTGACAACTTGATTTAGGTCAATAACACACTTCTCAGCACAAGTGCCAAAATTTGATCTTCATGTGAAAAGTGTTGCACAGCTTCACAAGAAGGTGATTTTATGAGATTGCTGTGAAGGAACAGGAATTTTTTCCCCCCCATTTAACATCATAATGTGTATTTTAAGTCGGTTAAAAACTAGGACAGAAGACAACATGAACATGTTTGCATATGTGCCCTGCATATTTCATCTGTCCTTGACACACAATAACAACCTCTGGTCTCAAATCTAACTTAATCTTATTATCAAGGGTGCTGTTTTTCATTCTGCAGACCTCTCTGTTTAGAGACTAAAGCAAAATTAACTCACATGCTGAATTACTTCAGATAATACAGATAATTCTTGAATAATTAAATATGCATTTTCATATTTTCACACCACAAGTACAATGGGAATGTCGACGGGGCTTCATCACGTTTATTTCCGTTCATTCTTTCCATTCAGTCGAGCCATGATCTATTACCGGAGTCCTAATGAACTCTCCTCTGCTCTTCCTGTTACAGGAGGGAGGTGTGCCATTGATCTGTGTGTGTGAGTGACAGCGGCACTGAAAAGACTTGATATGCCTTGACATTTCCTTGAGGAGAGGAAAAGGACGGAAGAAAGAAGAGAGTGGCATCAGAAAGTGTTTAGACACTTAAGTCACACTTAAAAATGTCTGAATGTAATTGCATTGCATAACAAAATATGAAACCAAGAGGGATTCACACTGCTGTTTAAAGGTTTGGGGGCAGACTTTTGTTAAAGGGGTCATATGATGCTTTTTTAAAGATCATTATTTTGTGTATTTGGTGTAACAGAATATGTTGACATCCTTTAATGTTCAAAAAACACATTATTTTTCAAATACTGTACATTATTGTAGGTCCTCTATGCCCCGCCTCTCTCAAACGCTTCGTTTTCTACAAAGCCCCCTCCTT
>NW_015627535.1:727860-728713 GCF_001515625.1 Sinocyclocheilus rhinocerous
AGCCGTTTTAGGGGGGCGTGGCAGAGTCTTAACTTTGATAAAGAATATCTCTTTGGTTTTGAGACTTTAGTCTTTGCAACTTCAGGGATCTTATCTATGCACAATCAGCTTGTAACACTCCAAAGTGAAAGGAAAACTTGAAATCGCATCATATGACCCCTTTAATAAAAGCAGCACAACTGTTTTCAATACTGATCAGCATATCAGAATGATTTCTGAAGGATCATGTGACACTGAAGATGGAGTAATGATGCTGAAAATTCAGCTTTGTATTACAGGAATAAATTACATTTTACAATATATTCAAATAGAAAAGAGTTATTTTAAATTGCAATAATATTTCACAATATTACTGTTTCTACTGTGTTTTCAATCAAATAAATGCAGCCTTGGTGAGCCTAAGAGACTTCTTAAAAACAACATTTAAAAAATCTGTGCAAACCCCAAACATTGGAACAGTAGTGTATATTAAAGAAAGATACCACACAAAAAAAAAAACTTTACAAAAATTAATTTGCTTGGTTTTTAAATAATAAAATAATAGATTAAATTTTTTTTAAATAAAACGAGTCACTGAGTAAAACTGAAAAGAACAAAAAGAGTGTTTGATGCAGTGTTTGATGCAACTCGGTTTGATATTTAGTAATTTATGCAGAGAAATTTAACATTTTTAAGTCCAAAAATATTTAAAGGGTTAGTTCACCCAAAAATGAAAATTCTGTCATTAATTACTCACCCTCGTGTTGTTCGAAACCCGTAAGACCTTCGTTCATCTTCGGAACACAATTTAAGATATTTTTGATGAAATCTGAGGGCTCTCTGACCCTCCCATAGACAGCAAGGTAACTACCAC
>NW_015627535.1:728741-732572 GCF_001515625.1 Sinocyclocheilus rhinocerous
AGTAGTCCGTGTGACATCAGTGGTTCAACTGTAAAGTTACGAAGCTACGAGAATACTTTTGTGCACAAAAAAAAAACTAAAATAATGACTTTATTCCACATTTTCGTCTTTACTGCGTCACTTGTGGACGCACGTTCACGACAGTATCATGACGTAAGCGTGCTGACCCAGATCCAGCGTAATGACGTCATCACGCCGCACATCCTAAGTGACGCAGTAGAGACGAAAATGTGGAATAAAGTTGTTATTTTTTTGTTTTCTTTGCGCAAAAAAGTATTCTCGTAGCTTTGTAACTTTACAGTTGAACCACTGATGTCACACGGACTACTTTGTCGATCATCTTGGTACTTTTCTGGACCTTGAACGTGGTAGTTACCTTGCTGTCTATGGGAGGGTCAGAGAGCCCTCAGATTTCATCAAAAATATCTAAAATTGTGTTACAAAGATGAACGAAGGTCTTACGGGTTTGAAACGACACGAGGGTGAGTAATTAATGACAGAATTTTCATTTTTGGGTGAACTAACCCTTTAAGGCTACTCTACATAGACAGAGGCAAGAGGACAAGCTTTAATTTCTCACTATGTTGGATTAAAAAACTAAATGAAAAAGTCTTTGATGTGACCAAGGAAACACACTTCTCGGTACTCCAGCCTTCATGCAGCTCTTTGATGGCTTAATGTTACACTTTTCCCCCTAAATTGTACTTTAAGCTTTCGTCTGTGGCTTGCTAGTTGTAATAACTTTCAGTATTGTTGGACATCATATCACCACAATGTACTCCTGTTCTCGCTACCGCTGACCAATCAGAATGAACCTGAGGCTAAATTTAACATGCTTGTGAGAAAATGAAGTGGAGAAGTGAAGCACCAAACATTCGGACAGGAAGGGCAACTGGAACATTTTCTGTGTCCATTGATGTTGGGAGGTGTGTATGCCTTTTTCATTTTAATAAGTGGATTTGAGGAAAGAGGTGTGCTCGTACTTTTCTAACTGATCAGACTTCAAATATATGCCTGTCAGACTATAAAAGAGGGGAAAAACATCAATATATAATGACTCTGACTTAAGTAAAATAAAAACCTATAAACCAGCTACAACACACTTGCAACCACATAGTAACAATAATAATATCACTCAAAATAATTTAGCAACAGCCCTGGCAATCACCACTCAGATTTCCTTGAACATGTAAAAATCTCCTTCAAAGAAATGAAGGTTGACACCCAACATGCGGTGTGTACTCAGAGGGACATTTTAAAATGTAGCTCTTGTGAACAAATTAAATTAGTCAGCTTGGCTCGTGCACTAGTTCGGGTTGAGTACCTCTGCCCTACAACCTTCTTGATCAGCTTTCCTTCCGACTTGGCTACAAAACAAAGGTGACAAGAAGGTTGAAGCAAAAGCCCTGCATCAGAACTTTTCAAGGGTTTTTTTCTGGAGCAGTCAGCTTTGCTGAAACAAAGTTGTCCCCCGGTCCACAGTGTCCCTATGAAACTAGAGGGTAATCTATGGGATGCCAGGCTGTATTAGAAATTATTTAACCTGCATGTCCTCCACTGGCCCTGGGCACCAATACAGAGCATTGGTTTCCACAATGGGAGCGGGGCGGAGGAGAAGGGTGGCATAAATCCGCACTCTCCATTAAGGATGAAGTAGCAGACAAAGAAATAGAAGTAACGGATTTTCAGAAAGGCAAACATTTAGCATTACAGCCATAAATAATGACTATAAAACAAGGCCTTGGCTCAGACTTTCAGAAGGTTCTCAACAAATCAACTTTGCAGATTATTGGTGTTGCAAGGGCACAGTTTGTCCACACACATAAACCTGTGTGACAAAAGTGTATTTCTGAGAAGAGGCCACAAGCAAGTCAGTTATGGACCGAGGAAAAGATGCTTAATGCCCATTAGGGGTGGGAATATTTAGGCACCTCACAATTTAATGGATATCCGATCCAACAGCAAACTGATTGTTGATGCATCTCTGTTTCAAAAGTTTCGGGCTGGTAAGAATTTTTGATGTTTATGAAAGAAGCCTATTATGCTCAACAAGGTTGCATTTATTTGTTCAAAAATACAGTAATGCTGTGAAATATTGTTACAATATTTATAACGGTTTTCTATTTGAATATATTTTAATTATTCTAATATGCTGATTTGCTGCTCAATAAATATTTCTTATTAATATAAAAATTAAAATCTGCTTAATATTTTTGTGGAAACATACATTTTTTCAGGATTCGTAAGTGATAAGAACAGCATAGAATTATTGTAACAATGTAAAAGTCTTTACTGTCGCTTTTGATCAATTTAATGCATTCTTGCTGAATAAAAGTTTTAATTTCTTTAAAAATCATCTTACTGACCCTGAACTTTTGGTACAGTATGTATATATTTTGAATGGTACAGTATGTATATAAATGTATGTATATGGTACAGTATGTATAATAAAAAGGAATAAAACAAATCAAGTAATAATATTAAAGAAAAAAGCATACAAATGATAAAAAATATATTTTATGAAGCTTTTAAGTAAAGCATCAGCAAACTAATTTTTTCTCACTTTGCATCTAAAGTAAATATCAGATCAACAGTTTTACCTGTGGCAAAATCACAGTACAATGCACAGCTTATCGTAGCTTATAGCTTTATAAAACAGCAGCAACAACTCTATAATAAAATGTTAAATAAGTGAATAATGTAAATAAATTAATTAATTAAATTTATTGTAAAATTAAACAGATATTCAAATAGATTTACATTTGATACACAAATAAATATAGAAAATATATTTAAAATATTGTAAAATGAATATTATATTATAAATAGTACATTTAAAAACTTAAATACTACTTAAAAAAACTGAAATAATTCTTCTGCCATGTAATGTTGTTCATTATCCTACTTGTAGGATATGTAACATTTCCCAACAGAATCAGACATGGAACTATCCATTTCATGAAGTACAATCTAGTTAGTATATAACACTGTATTCATCATCCATGAGCAAAATTATACATTTTATAATATATATTGAACATTAATGTATATATTCCTAGCTTTATATAGCCCCATGCGGATCTTTATTAAAGTGTGGATATTGAAAGGAGAAGAGAGGCCAGCAGAATGCAGGATGAATTCTCTTCTCTTTTTGTTTATTGATCATTTAATCAAGTGTCTGTTAAAGGTCATATAGCTGAAGGTCACATGATGCACCCGCCCCAGGGTGTGAACTACGGGTGAGCTAGGCTCCCCTTAATAAGACATGGGCTCCCCTGAAAACGGGATTTGTGAAATTTTGGGGGGTCTCAAAAAATATTGACAATGTGTTATTTTGACGTGCAATTTCAGTTTTGTGTAATGTGATCATCGTGGATTATTATTTGTAAAATTGCAAAAATATCATTCATTCATGCATGACGGCGATTTAAACCTAATTAACTTCAATAAAGATAACTATACATGCTATTCTTGTCATGAGCATCAAGGTGGGGGGGCGCTGCGGTGCAAATTCCACTATGTTTAGTACATGTTAACTCAAAGATGCGTAGAAAAAATATAAACGCTGGACTAACGATCCCCGCTATAAAAAAAAAAACAAGTGGGCTCCCCAAAAGTCCACGGTATAGTTCGAACACTGCTCATCCCCATTACTACTTTTTTATTGTTTAACTTTTCTTAGCTTTAGAGAGCACATCTATAGTCTGATGCATACTGCTCACTGTACAATTTCATTAGGGTGAGTATAAGTAAATTTGGATGCCTTACCATTGTAACTCAAAGGACTTGATTATCAAGTGGGTATTTGCTGACAGGTTAAGAAAGAAATCA
>NW_015627535.1:732811-733187 GCF_001515625.1 Sinocyclocheilus rhinocerous
AGAAAAAAATCACTGTTTGAATTAGATGTCTCCAATTGTGAATTCGACTGATTCAGATGCAGCAGTTACTGATTCAATAAACTCACTGAACTGGTCTTGTCCGACTCAAATTGAGCCAAGAACCGGGAGTCATATAATCATCAGAGCTCGAATGTGAACTGGTAATAATTATATAATAATATAAATATTGTAATACGCATTCATAATGTATAATATATAATTATAAATAATGACAGACAGAGCTCAAAACCATTTAAGATTGTATGACTGGGGCATTACACTACAGTCATGGCCAAAAGTTTTGGCAGTGACATAAAATTTGTGTTTTGCAAAGTTTGCTGCTTCAGTATTTGTAGATTATTTTTCCACATGTTTC
>NW_015627535.1:733214-745088 GCF_001515625.1 Sinocyclocheilus rhinocerous
AGCTTACTGGACACTCTGGGACATCCTGAAGACTTCTTCACTGAAGTCGAACCTCTCTCCTTGAAGTTCTTGATGATCCCGTAAATGGTTCTTTCAGGTGCAATATTCTTTGTAGCAATTTCCTTGCATTTTGATGCAAAGCGATGATGGCTGCATGTGTTTCTTTAGAGGTAACCATTGCTAACAAGAACACAATAATTGGAAGCGCTTCTTCTCTCCTTTTATAGCAATCAGTCTGCTCTTACAATCTAATTAGTATGATAGTGATTTTACCTGACTAGTACTCATTCACACTTTCACATGTGCTGCTGATATTAGTCAATTAATGTTAGCTGGTCATTTTGTGTCAGGATCAAAAAACAGTGAAACTTGCTTTTTTTGTGAAAAGTAACGTTTTTGGCCAATTAAGCTTTTAGCAATTATTTAAAATGCATCTGATCACTCTACACAATAATCTAGAAACAATGTGAATGAACACCACAACAGCTTAAGCTGCAAACTTTGCAAAACACAAAATTTATGTCACTGCCAAAACTTTTGGCCACGACTGTAGACTAAACTAAACTAAACTAAACTAAAAAAAAAAAAAAAAAGATTACCTTTAACTTATAATACTTAAGGACATTAAAAAAAAAGAAAAACAAGTAAAAAAAAGTCTAATGTCAATGTGTACCTTACATTTGGGAAATATCAGTAAGACCTATAGGGGAAGCAGGAAGAAAAAGTACAAGTACGTGGAGGGCTGCAGGAATGAAAGGCCATCATTCACAGTTGATAACCAAAGTCTACCATGAACATTGACCTTAAAATTCAGTTTTTCTCCATAAGAAATGGAGCTCAGAATAGATGCTAGAAAATTGCATTCGTCAACTGAGTGTGTACATTTTGCAAAAGGAGCACTCAAGATGAGGGCAGGTAAAGATGACTTCAACTAAGAGCAGCCTGCTGATGATCTCAAGGCCATGCAATTAAAGGTAGAGCAGTGAATATCGAACAGAAACGTGATACTATTGAGGAGCTGACAGGTTTATGAATGTCAATGTAACCAGTGTTCTTCCACACAATCTGAATGTGGTGAAGAAGCCCTTTGGGACCATTAGTCAACTCCATGTCAATGAGAAAAGACTGCCGTGTGGCCATCTTGTCTGTATTGTTAGCATAATTTTCATATTCTCCTTTAACAAGAGGGTAATATCTCTAAAGAAAGCTAGTTAGACTTTCCTGCCCTTTCTTCTTCTCAATGGCCTCATAAAGACACACACACACACACACACACAACATGGTTTGCAGCCTGAATTATTCCCTCGAAATACTTACTGTACAATAGTCTCACTATTAAAATCAGGTGAGTTAAGGTTGATGTTTGCTTATTAACTAAAGTTAAACGTTGTGGGTAACTAGTCTAAAAGACTAGCATAAGGTTAATTCTGATGTTAGCATGTTGCATGTGTAACAGAAATGAATGGTTTTTCTGAAAGTTTAAAGAAGTTTAAAAGGTCTTTGAGTTTGAAGGTTCTCTTTCAGTGGTTCACGCAACGCTGCGTAGCTGTGACACAAGGGACCTTTGGGTGTGCCGATTGTCTGAAGCCCGTATGGAATCACGTCAATTCATTGGCTGATGGCGTGGGTACCACCTCGGCATCACCCACTCCTTCTGACGTGAATCGCAGCTTCTTCAGTCGCTATTTCCTCGTTCCGAAAAAGGACAGAGGTCTGCAACCTATTTTAGACCTGCGCAGGCTAAATTTCTCTCTTTACAAAGTGAAATTCAAAATGCTAATGCTGAAAGCTATTCTGGCTCAGGTTCGCGCGGGGGATTGGTTTGTTACTGTAGACCTGAAGGATGCTTACTTTCATATTCAAGTTGTTCAGTGGCACAGGAAGTTCCTCAGGTTCGCCTTTGGGGGAAAGGCATATCAATACAGCGTTCTTCCCTTTGGTCTGGCTTTGGGTCCACGGACGTTCACGAAGTGCATGGATGCTGCTCTGGTCCTTTGAGGTGCCAGGGCATTCATGTGCTCAACTACCTGGACCTCATCTTGGCCCATTCCAGGGAGTTGGTTATTCGTCACAGAGACATTCTTCTTCACCACCTTCAATCTCTTGGCCTCCAGTTAAATGCTCAGAAGAATGTTCTCACCCCTTCTCAGCAGACCATTTTCTTGGGGGTCCAGCTTGATTCTGTTCTGATGCAGGCCCGTTTGGCTCCTGGTTGGATTTCAGGTATCAAAACGTGTGTGGCCCATTTCAAGATAGGCCATCACCTTTAGGTGAGAACATTTCGCAGACTCCTGGGTCTCATGGCAGCGGCCTCTTCTGTGCTGCCCCTGGGGCTGCTTCATATGAGGCCATTTCTGTGGTGGATGAAGTTCAAAGGAGTTCGTCCCTTGTGGCCGGCCCTACGCCAACTAAGAGTGACGTGCAGTTGCTTTCACGCCCTTTTGACATGGCGGGACCCTCTCTTTCTTCAGCAAAAGGTCAAGATGTGTGCTGTTTGCAGTCGCCAGATGAATGCCTCGATGGATGCCTCCCTAACTGGTTGGGGTGTGGACTTCGAGGACAGACCGCTTGTGGTGTCTGGACGGGAGAGTTCCTCTCGCACATAAACTATCTAGAGCTGCGAGCCATCTTCCTGGCCCTGGTGTATTTCCTCCCAATTCTGACGAGATGTCATGTGATCGTCAGAACGGGCAATATGGCGGTAGTGTCTCACATAAAATGCCAGGGAGGCTCATGGTCGCTCACCCTGGACAGGCATGCACGCCACCTCTTTCTCTGGGCTCAGGACAAGTTTCTTTCGCTGAGAGTGGTTCACATCCCTGGGGCTCTGAACCTCGCAGCGGACTTCCTATCGAGGCAGAAACTCAGGTCTTCATGCTGAACCGCCAGATGGTGGCTCAGATTTGGGATCTTTTCGGCATGGCAGAGGTAGATCTCTTTGAGTTACAGGAATAGACCCAAGGCCCCTTTGGTTCTCCCTATGTCACCTGGCACCTCTGGGGATAGATGCTTTTGCTCATCCATGGCTGGGTCTGAGGTTGTACACGTTTCTGCCAATCTATATATATATAATGAAATAAATAATTGAAAATAAATAAATAAACAAATCTTACTGACCCCAAACGTTTGAACTGTAGTGTATATTTAAATTTATTGACCAGTGTGGAGGAACAGAAAATGCTCAGTTATTTTTTTCCAGTTAATTCCATTTCCTGTCATTCAAATTCAAATTGTCTTTGATATAGCATTCCAGCAAATTTCTCATCTTCACTAGAAAACCGTTATTGACCCAACACGAAGGCTACATCTCAGTGAGCAGGAACATATTTGACACAGGAGCTGTTGGGAGAGGTTGACATGAATGTTTATTTGAAGCCAAGAATGTTTTTTACTGGACATATAGGAGCTTCTAACCAATCTCACATAAAGCTGGTAAAATGATATAAAAAAAAACAAAAAAACATATGGTGATCCCAGGACCGGTTTACAATGTTTTTCTGTCTTTATTTTGACAACCAATATACCAAATGACAGCTTTAACACTTCAGAACTGAAATTGTTTTGTGCTTAAATTGTTATAAGCCACAGAAATAGTCCACATTTCACCATATATGTTAGGTCATATGTATTCTGGTCACTCACTACACTTTTTGCATAATCTTTCCTCAGTGATAGCAGGAGGCCACATAACACAACCTCAGCAAAAGATATAATCAACCTGATTAATAAGATCAGCACAAACAGAGGTTAAACAGAAAGGTTAAATGCTCTTTTAGAGGTGAACGTTACAATCAATAGACGCCCTGTCAGCATGTTGAAAACTCCAATGGACACCGTCCTGTACATACGATTAGAGAAGTTCGTGAAAAGCCAGTAGGAAAGTCCATCTGCAAAAAAAAAAACCCTCATATACACGATTGCTTCTATTTCAGTGGAAACTCTCAGAGATGCTTTTGCTCATCCATGGCTGGGTCTGAGGTTGTACACGTTTCTGCCAATCAAGTTAATTCCGGCAATCTTGTGCAGGGTGAGGGAATGTGGAGTCTGCCTCCTGTTGATAGCCCCGCTCAGGCCGTCCCAGATGTGGTTTTCAGAACTAGTCTCCCATCTAGAGCACACTCCCATGAGAGATTCCAATCAGGAAAGACCTGCTGTCTCAACTCCAGGGCAGGTTCTGGCACCCTCCGCCTGAGATTTGGAAGCTATGAGTGTGGCCGATTAAGGGCGATCGGTTGTGACCTCTGGTCTTCCTGTGGATGTTCAGGAAACCATTGATAATTCTAGGGCTCCTTCTACTAGGAGGCTTTATTCTTCCAAATGGAAGGTTTTTGAGTTGTGGTGTGTGGCTCAAGTTCCAAAGCTTTTAGTTGAAATAATTTTTGTAACATTATATTTGCTCTCTTTTTTGATAAATTTAAAGCATCCTTGCTGAATAAAAGTATTAATTTCTTTTATATATATATATATATATATGCATTAATACATATTACATGTTTGGAACAACCTCAGTTGTCAGTAAATGATGACTCACTTGGGTGAACTGTCTTTTAATACAGACATTACAAACAACTCATTTCTAAGATGTTTTCTGACATAGATCCTGAGGCAATTTATGTACTTTATGACACTGTCATTAAAAAAAAAAATCTTTAAGATTTTAGTCAACAAGTGGGCGGTGTGCACTCAGCTGTTGGGAGAGGTTGACATGAATGTTTATTTGAAGCCAAGAATGTTTTTTACTGGACATATAGGAGCTTCTAACCAATCTCACATAAAGCTGGTAAAATGATATAAAAAAAAACAAAAAAACATATGGTGATCCCAGGACCGGTTTACAATGTTTTTCTGTCTTTATTTTGACAACCAATATACGAAATGACAGCTTTAACACTTCAGAACTGAAATTGTTTTGTGCTTAAATTGTTATAAGCCACAGAAATAGTCCACATTTCACCATATATGTTAGGTCATATGTATTCTGGTCACTGAATACACTTTTTGCATAATCTTTCCTCAGTGATAGCAGGAGGCCACATAACACAACCTCAGCAAAAGATATAATCAACCTGATTAATAAGATCAGCACAAACAGAGGTTAAACAGAAAGGTTAAATGCTCTTTTAGAGGTGAACGTTACAATCAATAGACGCCCTGTCAGCATGTTGAAAACTCCAATGGACACCGTCCTGTACATACGATTAGAGAAGTTCGTGAAAAGCCAGTAGGAAAGTCCATCTGCAAAAAAAAAAACCCTCATATACACGATTGCTTCTATTTCAGTGGAAACTCTCAGAGCAAAATTCAGCGTGACCTTAAAATGGCATATACTGTACTGTATAGTGAGAACCGAGAAACTGTACGAACAGAGAGTGAACTATTCACCAACAATACAGATGAAACCTGTCTTGTTTGCTTATTTGGGTCAAAACTCTTAATATCCTACATGAGCTTGAGGCTGTCAGTTTGACCCTTCTGTCGGACAACATCAATCCAAACGTTTTTTTCTGAAGCTGCACCAGCCCAGATGGAGGCCCTCGAGAGGATGGGGAATCCAGGGATGAGGCGCACACAGACACCCTCTAAATGGCACGCAGGTTTCATCTTGTATTTATATGTTTTCTGTTGCAATTAAAGGTGAATACTTGACACTTTATAACCTTGTTCCAAAACCTACTAAGCTGCCTACCTACCTACCCTGCATAGTCTGATGCAAAAAGTTGGCAGAAACATTACGCTGCTTTCCAAGATAACTTCATTTGGCAAAGAAATAATGAATTCAAGGTGCATTTCTCTGCATAATCAAATGTTACCCAGTATTAGTGTGAAGTGTAGTTTTATGCTTAACCCTGTAAAGTCAGAAAAAAGTTTACATAAGGGTTTTTTGTTGAGTATCATATTTGATGCATCGGCTTTTATGACTCATAGTATAATATACCGATAATGTAGTGCTCCTAAAAGAGGAAAAAACACCTCGATTTTATTCAAAGCCCCAAACCGAGCAAAAATATGCAATTTGTGCAGTTGATATTCACAGTATATGGCCAGAAAGTAAGATTCTGATAGCTTGTAAAGTAAATCATTGAGATCTTTATACAAGGTTAGTAGACTACTAAACTGCATATAAATATCAGATTTCACTCTATACCTCATAATAATATGCCTTAAGATGATAGTCAAATGCTTAGTTCTTAGGGCAAAACATATAATGCAATGCAATACATTGCTTCAAACATTCTTCAGAAGCCTGATATGTCATATTTGATACTCACATTTAAACATGATTTTTCTAAAAAGAGGATGTATAGATAATCAAGTAAACCTAAGCTGCCTCAGTTCAGTAAGTGTTCATCAAGTAATATTACTAATAATATTAAATTTATTCTTACATTTATTTACTTCATAAAAAATCTGCAGATTTCACAGCTAAAAGACACATTAACCACGACCTGAAAGAGGATGTTTTCAGAATGATACTAAAAGGCCGGTCACATAAACGAACAGAATGTGATCCGTAGTGTGCTGAAAACACAAACAAATGCAAAAGTTTAAAAAATAAATAAATAGTTGGGGTTTGGGCTGATCTCAATCAGATTTGTTTTGGAGAGGTTGAAGGGTCAAGACAAATTTTTGTCAGACTATTTTAACTAAAGACATGCTGTCTTTCAAATGTGACGCTTCAAAAACAGTTTAAGTCGCGATACAGAGGCCTCAGGGGCCATTCAAACAGAACACGTTTTTGCATTTAAAAATGCAGGGCAGTGGAATGAAACAACAAAAACACACGTCTTTAAAAGTTTAACTACTTTTAACTAACGCGCCACCCTTTCAACACACTGTGTCATAACGCAAGCCCCAAGTGCACCAGAGTAACATGTCATGTAAGCACAACGGTCAAACACATACGTCTAGCATGTTTACATGGATAAACTGGTAAAGCAGTGCAGAGGAATGCAAAAATGTGAGATGCGGTGTAATGAAATACGCAACATCTAAAGACTTTTTAAAATTTTTAACTTTTTAATTTGAGAACAGCATTTTTTACAAAGGTGTGTCGTGCTAGTCACTGCAAAAGATGCAAGATATGAGTGCAGTGGTCAAATATGTGTGTTTACTTTGTGTGTGTGTGCGTGTGTGTGTGTGTGTGTGTATGTGTGTGTGTGTGTGTGTGTGTGTGTTTTTCATTCCACTGCACAAGTCTCGGGTTTTACAATGCTTCGCTTTAAATAATGTCAGACATGGGCAGTGGAATATGGAAAGCCAAATGGCTCATTTTTGTGTGTGCATATTTAAGCCGTCTTAAGTTTTAATACACAGTTTTCTAATTGCTGCTAGGCATTAAATAAATGCCAGGTTTTCATTTAGAATCACACACCAACTAGGATGGTAAAAAAAGTGGAAAGGGGAAAAAAGCAAAAGGTCTTAAGACGCATTTCAAGATGCAAAAGACTTGACTTGAGCACAGCAGTCAAAATCGTCCTTCTTGCACGCATTTACACAGAAAAACAATGGCAAAGTAGTTCAGTTCGGCTGAAAATGTTTAAGCTTTAAAAGAAGTGTATTAAATAATGTAAATACTAAAAATGTATCTGCTGTAAAATGTATGTATTAAAGGGATAGTTCACCCAAAAATGGAAATTCTGTCATCATTTACTCACCCTCATGTTGTTTTGAACCTGTATGAATTTCTTTCTTTTGTTGAACACAAAAGAAAACATTGTGAAGAATGTTAGGAATCAAACAGTTGTTGGTCCCCACTGACTTCCATAGTATGAGGGGAAAAAAGTCAATCAATGGCTACTGTCAACTGTTTTGTCACCCACAGTCTTTTATGTTCAAAAGAAGAAAGGAGTTCATACAGGTTTAAAACAACATGAAGCTGAGTAAATTATGAAATTTTAAATGTTTGGGTGAACTATCCACAAAAACAACACAAAACTCTAAAGAGGTTTTACTGTTACTGCATTAAATCAATGAAACAGAATGTGTGACTTACCCATTTTATCATCTACTCGTCACGGAAAATTAACCTGCTGTGTACAGTCAGTAACATGATTCAACTACCTAGTTATTTGTGTGAATGGTTACTAGTCAATGGTCAAGCGGCGAGTTTGAGTGAAAGTGTGTCTCATCGTCCATGCAGGGCACACACATGCAGCTGTGCTCCATCAGACAACACAGCAGCGCTGACAGCGAGCTTTATCACTGAGATCAAATGCGACTCTCTATTCCTCTCTCTCTCTCGCTCCACACTTCCACTGATGCTTTAAGTACCCGATCCTTCTTTATTTCAGCTGCTGTGTGTAAGAACAAGCACTAATGGACTACATTGAATCAGTCTGCACATCTTCGTTAGACACACACAAGATTAGATAATTTACAGACGTGGAACCTTTCCTTCCCCTCCATATCAATCAGTTTCTTTGTTCTAACCACTTATGACAGCCACAAGCAAAATGTTGTTCGCTGTGCACCGAAACTGCTGTTGACTGTGTGGTTTTTATATGCCTGTAGCATCATGCTGGGAGGCTCTGCTCATCATGACATCTCAATGGCCCAAAATGTTGCTCAATTTTTCAATAATGCAAACTGAAGGTTTCAACAAAAGCATGTACACTTGATTACAACCTTGGAGCTCATAGGTCTGTCTTTAAATGTTTATAATTTAAATCTTCTTATTTCTATATAGAAAAAAATTCTAGAAAATGTTTACTTCCAGAACCCGACTGTTGTGCACATGGAAGCCCATTTCTGCCACAGGATAAAAAAGGTAACTACAACTTTTTATCTCACAATTTGCAATTACCTTTTTTATTTTTTAAAAGAGAAATGCAAGATGTAACTAGATGAACTAGTTGCTAGATTAACTCGAAATTGTAAAAAAAAAAGTCAGAATTCTGAGTTTATATCTCAGCTTATACCTGAATTTGGAGAGAAAAGGTCACAATTACTTTTTTTTCTTCTATATTACACAACATACTCTTCTGCATAAAATAATGCAAATGTACAAGTGAATTTCAACTAAGTCAGAAAATATTATGTGATGTTGTGCTCTTTATAACAACACACAATTTTTGTCCACTAACATGCCATTGTAGTCAGTAAAATGGTATACAGTTAATAATTATGACCAAATGTTGACTAAATTCAAAGGGTATTTTGGTGAAAAATACAAAAATCTAAAAATGAACACTGCCCATAACTAAAAAATTCATGACTCAAAGAAAATCCTGATCATTCTGACATAAGGCAGCAGTACTGTGTTACAGACATGGTTCATATGTGCCTGTATCCCGCCTGATAGCACAAGACTGGTTAAACTGTCTGGAATAAACATAACCAGTCCCATAACATCCATCAATGTTAAGAGCAAGACAGTGCACAAGTTCATTCGACCCAATACAATACATTTGTATATAAGACACTCAATATCAATCAATAAAAACTATGGAGTGACCATAAAATATAAATCTGCAGATTAATTCACTTTGTTGGGAAGTAGTAAATCAATAGTTTAGTGTAGTTATTATTCATCAAAATAAACAGTTGACTAATACCACAATAAACAGAAACTTAAGCATCAATCATCAGATTTACAGTGCTTTCCCTTAAGAATAATAGTATTTATTGGAAAAGTCATATAAAACCATTGACTTGATTAACAGTTGAACACAGATATAAGCTTTCATGTGGGTGCACATCACAAAAATTCTCTTAAAGCAATAGCTCACCGAAAAATGAAACTCACCGTCATGTTACTCAAAACTTTCCTTATTCCAATCTTTCTATTCTAAAGATGGTTCAGGCTGGCCTAATGAAAGTGAATGCCGTCCATGACTGTCAAAAGAAAAAAAGGGTAGTTCATACAGTCATACTATAGCGTGTGAAATTTTAGTTCATATTCATTTTCATTTCGGTTCGTACTCGTACAGATGCCATATTGGGGCCTAAAAGCGAATCTCACGGGTCAGTTCGTCAGCGCCGGTGTTTATCAACACTTTCTGATAAAAATCAGTTTTAAAACCACTATGCAGAATATGATTAAGATGGTTTTAATACAGTGTCATGTAGAGAAGCACAGTCATAAATCAAACAATGACATGTTGTCCAGGCTCTTGCTTTGCAATACTCAAGCGGCAGCTGTCTCACAGTTGATCAATAGACAGTGAGACGGTCTGCATTAAAAACGGTCTGTTTACTATACTGTCTGTACCTCAATATGCAAAATTCACTTTTACATAGTGTTTGCATATAAATGTCTTAGCAGTGTGTGTACACACTAGGAAGTCCTAAGAGGCCATGGATTATTAATAAATTTCTTTATTGTTTTCTCGAGATCACAGCTTAATTACATAATGATCTCAACATAACAAAAGTCGTTTTCTCGTTATCACGACTTTTTTATACATCGTGATCTCGATGTAACAAAATTTGTTTTCTCGCTATCACAACTTAATTATCTTGTGATCTCGATGGAACAAAAATAGTTTTCTGGTGATCACGACTTAATTTTCTTGTGGTTCGAAATAACAAAAATTGTTTTCGCATTATCACGACTTTATTATCTCATTATCTTGACGTAACAAAAGTTGTTTTCTCGTTATCACGACTTAATTATCTTGTGATCTCGAAATAACAAAAGTGGTTTTCTCGTGATCACAACTTTATTATCTTGTGATCTCGACATAAATTGTTTTCTCGTGATCACAACTTAATTTTCTCATGATCTCAACATAACAAAAGTTGTTTTCTTGTCATGACTTTATCTTGTGATCTCGATGTAACAAAATTAGTTTTCTCGCTATCACAACTTAATTATTTTGTGATCTTGACAGAACAAAAATAGTTTTCTCGTTATCACGACTTTATCTCGTGATCTTCTCATGATCTCAACATAACAAAAGTTGTTTTCTTATCATGACTTTATCTTGTGATCTCGATGTAACAAAAGCTGTTTTCTCATTATCATGACTTAATTATCTCGTGATCTCAACATAACAGAAGTTGTTTTCTCGTGATCACAACTTAATTTTCTCATGATCTCAACATAACAAAAGTTGTTTTCTCGTCATTACTTTATCTTGTGATCTCGATGTAACAAAAGCTGTTTTCTCATTATCATGACTTAATTATTTTGTGATCTCGACAGAACAAAAATAGTTTTCTCGTTATCACGACTTTATCTCGTGATCTCGGCATAACAAAAACTGTTTTCTCGTCATGACTTTATCTTGTGATCTCGATGTAACAAAAGCTGTTTTCTCATTATCATGACTTAATTATCTCGTGATCTCAACATAACAGAAGTTGTTTTCTTGTGATCATGACTTTATTTTCTCGTGATCTCGATGTAACAAAATTTGTTTTCTCGCTATCACAACTTAATTATTTTGTGATCTCGACAGACCAAAAATTGTTTTCTCGTTATCACGACTTTATCTCGTGATCTCGATGGAACAAAAATAGTTTTCTCGTTATCACGACTTTATCTCGTGATCTTGACGTAACAAAAGTTGTTTTCTCGTTATCACAACTTCATTTTCTCGTGATTTCAACAAAGGTTGTTTTCTCATTATCACGACTTCATTATCTCGTGATCTTGACATAACAAAAGTTGTTTTCTGGTGATCACGGCTTGATTATCTCGTGATCTCGACATAACGAAAGTTGTTTTCTGGTGATCTCGACATAAAAATGTTTTTCTCGTGATCACGACTTAATTTTCTTGTGGTTTCGAAATAACAAAAATAGTTTTCGCGTTATCACGACTTTATCTCGTTATCTTGACGTAACAAAAGTTGTTTTCTCGTTATCACGACTTAATTATCTTGTGATCTCGAAATAACAAAAGTGGTTTTCTCGTGATCACAACTTTAT
>NW_015627535.1:745182-757011 GCF_001515625.1 Sinocyclocheilus rhinocerous
TATCACGTCTTTATCTCATGATCTCGACAACAAAAGTTGTTTTCTTGTGATCATGACTTAATTATCTAGTGATCTCGAAATAACAAATTTGGTTTTCTCGTGATCACGACTTTATTATCTTTTGATCTCGACATAAGTTGTTTTCTTGTGATCACGACTTAATTATCTTGTGATCTAGACATAAAAGTTGACTGTTTTCTCGTCATGACTTTATCTTGTGATCTCGATGTAACAAAAGTTGTTTTCTCATTATCATGACTTAATTATCTCGTGATCTCAACATAGCAGAAGTTGTTTTCTCGTGATCATGACTTTATTTTCTCGTAATCTCTGCATAAGTTGTTTTCTCATTATCACGACTTTATCTCATGATCTCGACAACAAAAGTTGTTTTCTTGTGATCATGACTTAATTATCTAGTGATCTCGAAATAACAAATTTGGTTTTCTCGTGATCACGACTTTATTATCTTTTGATCTCGACATAAGTTGTTTTCTTGTGATCACGACTTAATTATCTTGTGATCTAGACATAAAAGTTGTTTTCTCGTTATCATGAGTTTATTATATCATGATCTAGACATGTTTTCTCATTATCACAACTTTATCTTGTGATCTCGACATAAAAGTTTTCTCGTTATCACAACTGAATTTTCTCGTGATCTCAAAATAAAAGTTGTTTTACAATATTGTTTTTGTAAAACACAATGCGTCATGAGTCTACTGTTGCTACAGTAATGAACACAACTTTGACCTGCAGTCTACAGTATGATATTATAAGTGTTTTAACCATCATAAAAAATATGATGCATAAGCAACACAAATGAATGCCAGAAAAAAAAGAGACCATCCAACACTTGTTTAATAAGACTCCAGTATGCAAACTCTTCCCTGTGCTTTCGTTCTGAAACATAGATTGGCTATAGTCGATCTTCTCGGCCCATGCTGTACTCTATTAAGTCTAGTTTGTGCAGCAGGTGTGGATCAATATCCTTCTTTATCTGATCAATAGAGCAGAGCTTAAAGGTAGGACATAAATGAATGCAGGGGAGGCTGCTCAAACACGGCTGACCCAACAGGAGGCGTCCAACTATGAGACTGACTGATGGACTCTAAAAAGTAGCATCTGGAATTCTGGAACTTCCAAGTAATTAATATTTGTATTACAATAATAGAATAAGTTTCTTTAAAAATAAATAAAAATACCTGATAGTAAAGCAAGGTTTATGATAAAGTAGTAATTAGCTTCTCCACTGTTAATACTCAGAGCATGTACTACAGAAAGCCAGTGAACCCATAAAAATGGCACATTTCATCCAATCAAACTAGCAGGGCGAAATCCAGCAACTGCGCTGCCTTTTCAAGCGGCTCCTAGAATGTGGCATAAATCAAGGCAAATTAAGTGAAATACGAATGAATTAAGAGGGACATTTTAATTTACAATCACACAGCCCTGTACAGACATAAAAGGACAGAATGGGCACTGGGATTAAAATTCAGAGTTTATGCTCACAATAAAGAGCTATATCTGTTAACTTGGAGAACTTTGGAAAAGATTCAAAATATCCTTGAGTATTTAGTATTGCCCTCTAGATTATTAAATTTTCATTTTCAGAACCATAATTTATCCTTTTTTTCTTTTAAAAAATCCACATCATTATTTGACAATCTTGAGGCAATACAAATATTAATGAAAAGGCAAATGTGATTTTTTTTTGTACATTTTTATATGCCAAACAATCCTTTACATAAACTGAGAATTTGATTTTTTTTTTTTTGTGGTCACACAACAAACCATGGAATAAAAAAAAATTAATTAATTAAAAAAAAGGATGAGTCAATCTCAATGATCAAAAAGAGCATTTCCATTTTTATTTTAACGAGACGTCGGTGAATGTGATTGTCAAGTATTTGAAGTGACTTACATGCAAGTGATGAGCTGCACAGATCATACATTCAAGAAAAAATATATGACATTTGAGAGTGAGAAAGAGAGATATATAGTTATTAATGTGAAAGTAGGAAGATTCCTGGAAAGAAGGCACATTTGTTTCGCTCAAAACAGACATGGACATATTACATGAGCATTTGGTAACATAATAACATTTCACCCATGTGAAATGACTTGCTTTTGTGCTTCAGGGAGACATGAATGCTAATACCTATACTTCAGTTCTTACAGTTTGTTTGTGGAGCACATCAGAGAAAGAACTGAATAAGGAGACGTCCATTCTGTCCACAAACAAGATCCTACAGACATATTTCCCTTTAAATCAACAGCAGTTTGAACCCAAACCTACAGAAGAAACAGTGTAAACTCAAGCGCAGGTTCAGATACGGTTCTCTTAGATCAGGAGACAGCGCTCTCACAGAGAGCAGCGATCACTTTACAGTATCAAACCCATCACAGATCAAGCCAATCAACCGCTGGCAAACAACACAGGAAAAAAAGAGAAATGTGTCAAACTAATACGTCTGGGACAGATTCATGTTGCCATTCAAAACCTGAGGAGGACATGAGGTGGCAAAAACACACAAATAGAAAATCACTAGAGACATTATAGGAATAGTTCAACTAAAATTTAACTGTCATCGTTTACTCACACTCCAATGTTATTTTGGACCCCACTGACTTTAATTTCACTCTTTGTAGCCATATAATGAAAGTCAATGGGGTCCAAAATAACACTGGACCCCACTGACTTTCATTCCAAAAAGAGTTGAAACATTCTTCAAAATGTGTTTCAGAGAAGAAAGTCCAAACTATTTGGAATGACAAGAGGGTGAATAAATGGCGAGTTTGTGTAAATGATCCCTTTCAGGAGCAAATGTGAACCAAAAATGTGCAAATGAAAGGCAGGGTGGGAATCAGCTGCCGTACATTTGGTTTGAATTAAAGCCAAACTCAAGACAACTTCGTCAGAACTAAAGTGACATTAACATTAATAACCGTGTGAATGTGTTCTCTCAGGCACGGTGAGATGCTCCATATTGATCATGATTGATATCAGTCTCTGTAGATCATGAGGCAGACGTGTCCATTTAATATCTGGTTTGTCTTCCCTTCCTGCTTCCCTAGGGGCCCGTTTGAGAAGCCGAGAGCTTCAGCTAAGACCATACATGGAGAACAAATGGAAGCTTTCAATGCCTCTATCAATCTGCTGATGAACTGAGATTGAACTCCAGGTCTGGGCACATTATTCAGACAAGCGTTGTGCTGGTGTCACCATCCGTCAGCAAAGGAGACGCAGCGAGGTGCCAGCTGCAGGTTAGGAACAGCAGAAATGCCAGCAGTGAAACGCTAACAATCTTGGAAAACGAAAACATGGAGCGTTTATTGTCAGTCTGTTTGTCTGACTTGATGAATATTATGAATATTTTTGGTGTAGGCTCAATTTTTCAGTCCAAAAGAACAAAGACACACCAGCTTGTTGTTTCTTCTGAAGATCAACGAAATCAGAGGGTGACACAAAATCTGTCAAGAACATGTAAAGGCCACATTTCACCCCAATATCAAAAAGATTTTAAATAAGGAATTAAATTTAGTTTAAACACTTAAGAACGTTGCAATTTAAAAAGACAATTAAACCAAAACTTCCCCCAAGTTCTGATTATTAAAATGCAAAAAAAAACAAACTGTATAAATACATAATATAATATATAATAAAAAATTGAGAACAATTTATAATATATGGGAATATTATTTACATTTTATATATTTAAATTTTGAAGTATTTATACATCAATGTAGTATTTCTTTTGCATTTAATTTATGAAGATAATTAAATGTTTTAAATCCCTATCACTGTATTATAGTATTTTAGTAGTTTTTTACTACAGAGTATTTTTTTCCCTCTATTACAAAAATGAAAATCATTATTCAGAACAGAATTTGGGGTAAATGTGCTAAATTGTTTTGTAAATAACATCACATATGCAAAGACATTTTAATTAATATGCATATGATTATTTGATTTTTTTATTTTTGCTTTTGAAGTGAAACGTGATCCAGTCATGTTTTAATGCGATTCACCTGACTGAAGAGGAAAATCAAACATAACTCAAGAACAAACAAATGAAGTGACGTTTTGAATGTGCACATCATATGTTACCCGTGCTGGCAAAATGAGACGGAATGTGCACAGGCTAATTACAAGCTACAGGCAAAACAAGTGAAAAATGTCAATTCTGTCAGAACCACTATCGTCAAAGATGATTGACAATTAGCATACAGTTTGGATTGGCGGTATGGTTCTGTTCTGGGCAAGAACTCCCTGCGCATCCATGCAGCCTAGCATGGATGAGAGCAGGGAGAGCAGCGATAACCCCCCCAGGCTAAACAGAACATAACCAACATAAATGTATTGCAGATATCGTTAAAGTTCAATATTGTTATGTACACATTTTAGAATGAAGACTGAATCCTGACTGACAGAGGAGGAGCTGGGGATGGAGGAGGGTAATTAGCTATTGAGCAATGTGAAAACTGCTGATAATGCTGAGGTACCTTATATATGAATGCTTAGATAGGTGTCGTATTCCCATAGGTTGATGGGGATCAGCTGAGAGTCAGCTGATGCGAGCTTGACTAACGTGACCTGCCAGAACTAACGCTACGCTTGATTTTTGGTCAAATTTGAGGTTTTCACAAAAATAAGTTAATTAAGCCCTCGTCTAACGATCCCAATGCTCCAAATAGTAATTAAACATCTAAATTGATCTTTATTTGTACATTTTCTGAGAGGTCTACCTTCGTTGTTTTAAAAAGTTCCGTTTGTCTATCGGAAGCAAAGCACTTGCGTCTGACTAACCAAAAGGCAAGCACTTTGGTTTCCGTTTTGAAAGTAACATGCAGGAACGAGAATATAAAGTGTGGGACTTGATGAATGTTAAAAGAGTTATTAAGAGTGATAAGCCACGAAAAGGGCTTAATATATAGGCCGCGTCTGTCTCATTAATGTTAATCAAACAATTCAAGAAAAGAGGGAATCACTCCCTGCTCTTGATTGAACTACTTTATTTGTAATGAATACACTAAATACTATGCAGTGCTTTTTACATTTGATTGTTTTTCTTACTTGATTGATTCTAAAGTTTATTTGCATCTTTGTTTTTATTTTTAATAACAAAGATAAAATAAAAATAACTATAATATGATTCATATAGTAATTATTATTAATAAAAGAATTTGAGGAAAGGATGCATCGAGAATCATTTTATCGAAACGAATCGTGAGGCAAGTGAAGATTCACACCTCTAGTCGCAACAACGTCTTCTGTGATTGGTCAAAACACCCCGCACAGTGCATTGTGGTAGCATGAACAAAAGCTGAACATATATTTTCCTATAGATTGGTTTGTGCCAAATTTGGTGATATTACCAGAGATTTTCAATCTATGGTTGCTAGGTGATTTTGTTTTGGAACCTTCAGAAAACTTTAACTAGATTTTTCTCAACATTGACTTTGCTATCGACTTCAAACGGGTGCAGCTCAGACATTTTTTGTCCGATTCCAACAAATCATCATTTTGAAGATTTTTTTTAAATAGAGAATGTGAACTCATTTTTGAAAAGTTGCTCATTGTGACTCATTTTGCCAGCATGGGTCACATATATGGATTTTAAATGCTTTTGTTGTATCCTGCCTAACAGAATGTTCACAATAGGATTGTAGATTTGTGAAAGAAAAGTCTCACATTAGTCCTACTGAAGTAATGCCAAAACTTCTTCTTGTCCCTTTTAGACACTGAATTAAATTAGACTGAATTCAACTTCAGCTAATGCCATTCTTTTAACATATAACCTAACAAACACCCCTGAAAAATTAAAACAAAAACACAGCTTGACAAAACAAATCTGCTTTTATACTCAGTTCTTAGCATCGGTAAGGACAATATTGGCAGTCACAAACATTAGACAGAACGTTGCCCACAATATCACAAACCAAACCCAGAACGTGTGATGGAAAGGCGACCGGTGCTTATTTACAGCATCCCTTCCCAACACGGGCTCTAGATGACGACGACTAAAATATACTAGGAAGGCTGGGATGATATACTGAATGCCCGTTCCAGCATACGCCCCAGTGATACCCACAAGCGACTCCAGATCGTGAGTACAGAAGGCCACGATAATGGGCGGCACTAGGGTAATGAGCGGGAAGACGATACGGTCCACCACCCAAGGGTACGTGCCGCCGTCCCGATGGAAGAGAGTTTTCCAGTTGTTGCGTAGCGTGACGGCTATTATGGGAAAGTTGGTGCTAATGGTGAAAACGGGAAAGAGGCCCAGGAAGTAGCGCAACACTGGAATGCTCAGGACGTCGCAGTTATCCGTGAAATTTAAAGTGTACATGTCCCGCAGCAGAGAACTATCGAAGCAGAATATGGCCGTGAGGGACAGCAGGCTGTAGAAGCACAGGATGAGGATGTAGTCGGCCATGACCAGGGCGCTCATGAGCTGCTTGTTGGAGATGGGCGTCACGAGCGAGGGCAGCGAGTGCTGGCACATGAACGAGTAGACACAGACCCCGAAGAGGTTGGGCACACCTGAGATCTGAGCCACAGATGGGTGGCCCTCACTGTGGCCCTTGCCAATACGAATCAAAGCCAGGATGATCATCATGGTGAACGCTGAAAGAGACAGAGGAACTCAATTATATAAAATCATGCAACATCATAAACTGTAATTATATGATGATCAAGTCTATTTTGTTGTATTTATGGCAACACACTATAGTCAAAAACATTGCTTTTTCATGCACTTTTGAGATTTTGGTATATTTGGTTTTCATAACATGCTCTTTCAGAGTTGTGGAAAGAAAACTTGCATCTGTAGATTTCAATTACATGTCTTTAAAGGCTGTTTTCTCTAAATGTTTGTTTTAAGCACTAAGCCAGAAATCTCCATTTCAGTAGCACTTACATACATCAAACACAGTTTTATTCCTATCTACATTCTGAAGGTTTGTACAAATGGGTTTGTTCATGTATCATTTGCTTGATTCGATACAACATTTCATTCCTAAAAACACAGTGAAATGTCTTTTTTTCTGCCTGTTGCCTCTATTTTCTGATTTATGGAGTGATAAAGAGAGATATCAAAAAAGTGTTTTTTATGTGTGCATAGAACAGAACTCTCTTGAACTTGCGATGATTGACACAAGACCTCATTCCCTGAGATTTCTTGCACTGTGGACACAGAAGAGAGACCCAACTCCGATACACGTTTAAATATATCATTAACAACTAGTTGTTCAGTTTGGTTCTGTAAGCATTTCGTAGTTTGTCATTACCTTTCATCGTAGTTTTTCATCAATTAATTCGGATGTAGAATGCAGTTGTCACTCTTGTAAGTAAAAATTACTGTAAAATGTATGCAAATTAGTGCATATTTCATTAGACAATGCTTCATTTGCATATTTAAACAACATTTTAAAAAGACAAAAAAATGAACTGTGAATCGACTGGGGAAGTATGGTGATATCTATTAGATAAACGTTTTGCCCTATTCACCTGCGGTGTCTTGCTTTAATACTGTACATTCATCTCATGCGTTTGAGTCTGCCAAGTGGAGATGATTATTTGTTAACACTGTACGCCTAAAGCCGATTTTTAGGCATATACCCATTTTTGTAGCCTGAATAGCAAAAAATGCATGAAATCTGAGTTTAACTAAATCAATCCAAGTCTCATGAGGATGTGACTTGAAATCCAGTTAAATTGGATTTGACTAAATCCGTTTCAGCATGAACTGTACGAACAGATATCAAGTTTCTCTTCCATCATTTGGGACACAACTGGGAAATCCAAGGTCTCTGTCGTGTATGTTATGTGCTTTATGAGTTGTCTTGATGGACTTGAGCAGAGGACAAATTCCCAGTTCTGGTCTGTCCACACTGACAGCTTGCTGCTCATATACCGTGTCTACATTGGAAGCCACTGACGCAACAACTCGAGTCTGTCAACACTGTGGCATGACGCACAGCTCTGATGCATCCAATGTTCACAAACCACGGGCCAATCAGCTTCTGAGAATAAACCAAAACTTTACCAGTTCATTTAGCCAGAAATCCATGGTGTAAAAAGTTGACTTTGGGTCATTTTAAAATAGTGAAGCTTTAGTTTAATTTTAGTACTAGAACCTACCTGCAAAAACTACCTTAAAAACTGAGCACAGGTGTATGCAAAGAAAAAACTGTTTTATAATAAATATTGATGTGATTTTGCCAATAGAAGGTACAATACCATGGTCCATAAGATTTATTTAATGTTTCTGAAAGAAGTCTCTTATGCTACACTGCATTCGTACACAACATATGCGCCAATGGACATACATTATTAACACTGAACTCTGGGTTAGGTTTGACTAATTGGTTTGCACACAGAAACAGCCACAGGTCAAACTCAAAGTAAAGCCTTATTATTAAGCCTCCTTATTATTAGGTCTCCTAATTCTAACCTATTTATCTTATTTAAGCTTTTCATTATTTCTATAATATTGAATTGATAAAGAGACAAAAAATTAAAAGGCTTGACTTTCTGCATTTGTAATCTGATCAATGTTGCAATCAATGCTGAACAAGATGAGATTGTTAAGGATCTAATGGGCTGCTGGAAAATGCTGAGCTGGTTAAAAAGGACTAATTACGCCTCTAGGTGATGTTCCCTGCATGGACAACCAGGTAGAGGAACACGGGTGGTAAAAACCCAAAATGACAGCTCCATATCCTCCATTTGTTTTCTCAAAACATCTAGAGGAAGATAGCTTAATGCTGCACCTGGAGATCTTTATATATAGATGTCTGTCAGTTATTTAACAGCATGGTAAAGAAATGAAATTAAAGCAAATAAAATATGTACATGGTTGTGTGGTTATACTGTTACACTGGTTAAAGTTCTAATCCACAACAAAAAGGGTAGCTGTTAAACACCATTCTACCCTAGTTTCCGGATAGCTAAAGAGGACCGATAGTGATAACCAGTCCTCATCCTCTTTTCTAATGCATCACACAGCCAGGTCAGGGACTACAGGTGTATCTGAGATGCTAGCCATCGGATTCAAAGGGGAAATGGATTGGTTCAGTCCACGCATGTGAGAGTCCAGCTGACGTGCAATTAATCGGAGGTGCTTCCGACAGCAGTGCTGATCCAAAGGTCTCCATTAGCATTAAAGGTGTCCTCACACATGCTCATTCAGTGCTTAAAAAGATTCATTCTTTCTGGCAGGAGTAAAACATTCTGGCAGCAAACAAGGGGCAGAGTGCATGTCACACTAATCTCAGTCTATTAATCAAGGGCAGGTTGCATGTAAGGGGAATAAATAATTCACTAGTTGCAAAGAACAAACAACGTTGAAGGAAAAGGGTACGTGTCTCAGGAGAGAGATCATGCTGCCAGGACAACTACAAATTACCTCATTTCAAGTACACAAAAAAACAAAATAACCACTACAAATGATTGTAAGGCCTTGCAAGTAACCAAAATATAAAAGTTAAACCAGGTCTCATTTTACACTAAATCTAGAGATGACGCAGAACAACTTGCCAAGTGACCATACCAAAACAGCCTATGCAATCCTATGCAAACTAAATATAATGTAATATAATAATAAATAACTGAATATAATAACTGAATTTTCAGAAATCATACTAATATGCTGATTTGCTGCTTTATATTTTTGTGGAAACCATGATACATGTTTTTTTTCAGGATTTTTAATGAATTAAATGAGTTCAAAAGAGCAGCATTTATTTAAAACAAATCTATAGTGACACTTTACATTTCTTTACAGTCACTTTTGATCAGTTTAATAAAATTTAATAAAAATACCCAATTAAAAGTAAGAATAAAAACAAAAATTATACAAATCTTTCTGACTTCTGACTGTATATATAAAAAATTAAAATAAATAAAAAAAATAACTGATTGAAGAAAAAAAAAATTTATATAATTGAACACTAGAAATTCACATCTGTCATGCTGTAGAAATACTATTCCATGACAGACATGTCAGCTAAGGATGGTAAAATACAGAGCACAAAGGCAAAGGCAAACAACTGCATTAACAGGTAACCTTCATTGTGCATTATGCTTAATATAGCAAAACAGACACGCAAGAGCTCAACTAGAGGACAAACATAGACATACATAATGATGGAACTGCAAATCACTGGGGGAAACGTCAGAGACAGATAATGCAACCGAAGAACCAACCGGAGAGGATACATGCATGGATGGGACGTAGTCAGATTCAAGATGCATTACTCCTTTTCATAAAAATAGCAGAGTACAAAAGAGTTGCACTGAACGAACAGGAGGGTAGAGGAGAAAAAAAGAAAAGAGAATCAAGGGCACACTTAATCCAAATACTCCTGACATCTCCTGACACATGTCAAGTCATTGTATAGACGCTTAACCTTCAGCACAGAGGCCTTGTTTAGGGATGAGATGTGATTGCATACCGCCACATACGGCACAGCGATTCATCACACGCTATAAATTCCCTCAGTGTACATGCTGATGGCCATGGAAAATGCCACTGGTATCTGTGTCTTCAAGTCTTATTCATTATGATATGTTTGCATCTGACACCAGTGCTAGCAGAGCCTGTTCGGAAAACACCACACAGGTGGACAAGGAGGATATAAAAAAGCGGACCAAATAAATTAATGTAGCAAAGTCAAACTTGTCATGGCATTACAATCAAAATGACACTGATTGCTAAAGTTTCCCCAAAGGACGGTGTGTTGGGTTTTGAAGGACACTCTTCATTAACAAATCACCCGTGAGATGTTGAGTTACATGACCAGCTGTGACCATCAAGTGTGAATGGAGAATGTCGAGTGGCGAGCACATTAGGAGGATGTCAAAAACATCCTATCTGTGAAAGTATCATCATCCATAAACTCTGTTATTTAGCTATCCAAAGCAACTTACAGTAATTGTGATTTTGCCAAGTACGACACATTCCTGGATCAACAACCTTGCTTGCTTGTCTTGGAACATTCCTATCAAACGAACAGGCTTCAGGGAGATATTTATTTATATTAGAGATACACTACTGTTAAAAAGCTTGGGGTCAGAAAGATTTCTATTTCAAATAAATGCTGTTCTTTTGAACTTTCCATTCCCACAGACAAAATGCATCATGGTTTACACAACAGTATTGAGCAGCACGTCTGTTTTCAGCATTGATGATAATAATAATTGTTTCTTATGCAGCAAATCAGCATATTAAAATGATTTTTGAAGGATCATGTGACACTGAAGACTGGAGTAATGATGCTGAAAATTCAGCTTTGCCATTACATAACATCACATCACAATAAATTACATTTTAAAATATATTCAAATAGAACAGATTGCGATCATCTGTGTGATATAAGGTCATGATCAAAGGTACAATGGCGATAATCCTTCTGGTTTAAAGGGGTCATATGATGTTGCTAAAAAGCCGTGTACCAGAGCGACGAGACAAAAACATTAAAACTAGGACTGCACATTATATCGTTTCAGTATCGATATCGCGATGTGCGCATCTGCGATAGTCACATCGCAGGATGACGTTTTTAGGCACGACATGTAAACGAACGGCCCCAAAGTCTGTCTACACTGGACGCGACAAAGCGACCGTTGCATATCAGCTTGTAATTTGTTTATTTCCTATGCTGATTTACTCGCCTACAAAATCACCCCAGTCACTGATTTTTTTTTTTTCCCAAATAGAGCTATTGAAGTCATCTGATTTTTTTTCCATATTACAAAATATATTGCAGAAAAAAAATATATCGCAATGTGAGTTTTTTCCAATATCGTGCAGCCCTAATCCT
>NW_015627535.1:757057-766196 GCF_001515625.1 Sinocyclocheilus rhinocerous
CAAAACTCGCGTTTGAATCATCAGTGGCAAATCCTTTAACTATGAAAACGTACTTACAGACTACGAGTCAGCATTATTTGTCAGAACACCGGCATTGTAGGGGTGCCCAGGTGTTCTACTCTCCCAGGATCAGGAAACAGTCCTCCATAAAATGCACTGCACACATCTGAATATTTGGGTTGAACTATTCTGGAACAGTGTTGTAAATACAACTTAACCACTGATTTCTAGTTGTGTCCTCTTTTGGAAGGCCAAACAAAGTATTTTTGCTTTCGCAACGAAACACACAGCGTCTTCACAACATGGTGGCGGCGGTGGCAGCAACAATAAAGTTACGCCTTCTTTCTTTGCGTGAACATTTGGGCGGCGTTATGCAAATCTTCCCACACAGTGACGTAGACATGTGGGGGCGTGTTTAAACAAGGCATTTAAGGAGGGCGTGGACCAGTCATAACTTTTATAAAGAATATCACTTTGGGTTTGAAACTTTATCTTTGCAACTTTAGGGATCTTATCTATTCATGAACAGCTTGTAACACTCCAAAGAGAAAGGAAAACATGAAATCGCATCATATGACCCCTTTAAAGCAACAACCTTTCAGTGTCAAGCCCAGATCTTTAACACCTACAGTATGCAACACCACAGAGCCCCTTCTAACAGTCTATTATGTACGGACAAAAAGTTATTTGGAATGACCATGAATTGATTTTTGGACTGTCTTTGTGATATAGTTCTGTTAATTATTGAATGAAAATGCTCATGCGACAGAGGGTGAATATACAGGGTACATCTCCCTAATTAAACTTTGTTTTGCACCTAATAGTTAAAGTAATGAAAGTTTTAACAGAACCTCATTAAGGAAGCAAATGTGGACATCAATACATAGCGTTGGTTTAAGAGAGTGCAAAATTTAAGACATCTATTTTACAACAGTTTATAAAAAAAATCAATTAAAAAAAACGAGCAGAGAGCATCCACACTATGGACAGCCCAAGCCATTTCAGACCAACTGATGATCCTCTGAAATTTTCAAGCAAATGAGTGACTGGTTTCATGGTCTGTTAAGGAAAGCAGGGTTTGGTAGTTTGTAGCTTGTCCATATTGCAGGCCCTGCTAAATGAGAGGCACCAACACATTTTCCTTGAGAGCAATTTTCAGGCTCTATGAGCTGAACCATTGCCTGGGGTATTCATTAAGGCACCGCTATATTTCAGAACACCTTGAGACTACACTGCTGCACAATATCTCACACTGATGCTGTTCCAGATCCAACACCTTTTACAGTATATCTGACCTATAAAAGCACTATAAAGTCTGGTTCTCAACGGATGCCTATTAATATGGGGAAAACCCTTTACATTTAAATAGTACTGGAGCTATATCCTTATAGTGGTGCTGCTGTTCACTGTTTGAATTGTCTGTTTGAAGTAGAGCTGCAACTAATTCAATCAATTCAATCAATATGCCTCTGCATATTTATGTGTGCTCACGTTTACTCATGAAGGCTGCACATCTACACTTAATTCTTTGCACCTTGCATCGATTGTGAATCACCTTTATACATCCACATTTCCTTACATTTACATTTACAGACCCATGACCTTGTTAGCATTCTACTGTTTGAGCTGTAGGAACATATAAAATAATGCAAATGATGTCTTCAACCTGAACAACAGATTTTTTGAGTCCTGAGCACCTTGTTCTAGCACCATTAACAGTAATACAGTCTCTGAGGAGCGTTCGGTAGCCCACCACAGCAATGCAACATGGAGTCATTAATCTCCAGGGAGTAATCACACGCTCTTTGTCTGTTCCTCAACGTTCACACTAAATATGAATTAAAGCGGCAACCTCACTGACTCATTTCGCTTTCCACGTCAAAAGCTGATAAATGTTCTCTACTTCAGTGCTGAGAGGAGGTGATCCTTCCCATTTAAATTACTCCCGCAATAAAACTGCCTTTAAATAATGCATGTGAAGACGCACAGCTTTGCATACAAGACGCCATATCTGTGTTCCTGGTAAACAAGCCGCTTCATGAATTTCATACAAGTGGCGACTGAGAGTCTATGGCTTCTGAGACTGCTGAGGTTTTATATCTGCGCACAGATGAGAAACAACCCACAACAAGCAGTATTAACTCAAGTATGAGGCTGCCATGGTCGCTGAGCTAATAATTGAGCTCTGCTTTCTGGATACGTAAGGCTGAACAGAGTGACGGTGCTGGCAGTAGATGGCATCGAGGCTAAAGCACAAAGTGGCTCCCCTGACGCCAACTGAACTGAACCCTACTTACCACATCTCGTTTGACACAGGAGCAGGCACGGTCTCTCCTTCTGTGCATTATGGGTGAATGGAGGCACGCAAGGGACGTGCCTGCTTGTCCTGCTGTCTGCTGTGAGTAATGACTGAGAGCAGAGAGGATCATGGGAAAAAGCACAAGACTGGAAAGGGCGAATAGAAAGAGGAAAAGAGATGACAGGTGACTGGTCAACCTATTGGGAAACCAGCATGAGAAGTTCATGTCTGGTTCAAATTCAAAAACAGAAGAACGGCTGGATGTATGGATAAGCCATTATTAATCAATAAAGAGGAAAACTGTGGAAGTATGTTGAGGGAACTTTGACCGCTTGGGCTTTGGTGTGAAATAACAGCACTGTATGGTTACTTGATTTGTAAACACACTACATAATGGATGAAAGTTGAGTCAGCCTGTCAAAATAAACCCTAAAGGGATGGCAAGGGTCTGAAAGTGTCTTGTATCACTCGGAAGGGGTTTATTTTGGGATGACTGCTTGAGTATATTCTCCTTGTTATTACTACACCACTTACCAAAAAAATTAAATGGACATGAAATATTGATTTGAGATCAAATTATTGTATTATGTGGGCTAAAAAGAAGCCGTGGATTGATACGAGAGTCATGAAACTAGCACCAAGACTGGAAAGGGCGAATAGAGAGAGGAAAAGAGATGACAGGTGACTGGTCAACCTATTGGGAGACCAGCATGAGAAGTTCATGTCTGGTTCAAATTCAAAAACAGAAGAACGGCTGGACTAATGTATAGATAAGCCATTATTAATCAATAAAGAGGAAAACTGTGGAAGTATGTTGAGGGAACTTTGACCGCTTGGGTTTTGGTATGAAATAACAGCACTGTATGGTTACTTGATTTGTAAACACACTACATAATGGATGAAAGTTGAGTCAGCCTGTCAAAATAAACCCTAAAAGGATGGCAAGGGTCTGAAAGTGTCTTGTATCACTCGGAAGGGGTTTATTTTGGGATGACTGCTTGAGTATATTCTCCTTGTTATTACTACACCACTTACCAAAAAAATTAAATGGACATGAAATATTGATTTGAGATCAAATTATTGTATTATGTGGGCTAAAAAGAAGCCGTGGAGTGATCCGAGAGTCATGAAACTAGCACTGATATGTAGGAAATTAGTTGCCAGTGCCAAGTCAAATATACAGTTTAGCATCATCATGCAAAAAATATCTGTCCACTTTATATTCAATGCAAATGTTGGTCATAATAAAGTCTCTGCGGAAATATATCACAGACTAATCACATGCTTTATATTAGATTTGGCTACCTGTTTTTCTCCTCAGGGACAAATACCAGTGCCTCAATCTATGGTAAGTCTATGGTAAAGTAGTCATTTTAATTTATAAGTTCCATTAACATAGATGAGGCTGTTTTTTCATACTAATTAAAAACTGAGATTGTTCATAGATCACTCTGCGTATTAAAATGTCCAAATGTTAAATGATAGCTATACAAAAAGATTATGTGGGCTAAAAAGAAGCCGTGGATTGATACGAGAGTCATGAAACTAGCACTGATATGTAGGAAATTAGTTGCCAGTGCCAAGTCAAATATATAGTTTAGCATCATCATGCAAAAAATATCTGTCCACTTTATATTCAATGCAAATGTTGGTCATAATAAAGTCTCTGCGGAAATATATCACAGACTAATCACATGCTTTATATTAGATTTGGCTACCTGTTTTTCTCCTCAGGGACAAATACCAGTGCCTCAATCTATGGTAAGTCTATGGTAAAGTAGTCATTTTAATTTATAAGTTCCATTAACATAGATGAGGCTGTTTTTTCATACTAATTAAAAACTGAGATTGTTCATAGATCACTCTGCGTATTAAAATGTCCAAATGTTAAATGATAGCTATACAAAAAGAAATAAAACCCTTGACTCTTGCTGGATCACACTAAAAATTCAATCCAATCTAAAACTTAGACAAGATTTGAATTTGTTTTATTTTTTGGTTTGTTTTGTCTGTGAATCAAATTTGGTCCTGCCTGGCAGAATGATTAATAAGTACAGCTGGAAAACAATTTGTAAACCAAGTACCATTGCAGAATATCTGAATAACTATGTAAAAATCAACTGATTATTTTAAATGTTTAAAATGTAAGAAAAGTTTGTTTACCAATTTTGCAAAATAAAGATGAAAAAACATGAATATTGATATTAATATTTGAATATTAATTAATATTAATAATATAACAACATTAATAGTGAAGCTTTAAAAGTAACAATTTTGATTATAAGGATTGGTGATTAGTACTGTGTAACAGATGAAAAAACTTTTTAAAATAAAACGTGATAAAATACAACAATTCTGAGGACAATTAAAGTTGCAAAATGAGTTTATACTATGCAAGATATTTCATATTTTTACACAGATTTTTAAAAAAAAGATTTTTTTACACATCCCTAAAGTTTGAAAAGTGAATTCAACACATTTGAATACTTTAAGGACTTGCAGATATTCTAGTTCTAGATCTGAACGGCTCTAAATAATACTGTAGACTAAAAATGAAAAGAATGCATTATCAAATAATTACTTTAGCTCTCTAGAGATTCAGAATAGAAGAAGGAAAAACAGCAACAGAGAAAGATAAGGGCAGCACACATACAAAAAGATGGCCTCTTTGCTGCAGGGCACCCGTGATGTATTTCCGCAAAAAGAAATAAAACTGCAATACAAAGCAAACAGTGGCCAGCTAGACCAGTGATGTCTTTCACGCTCAAATGGAATTATACATAATACATACATAATGCAAATGACCCCATATTGATTCACATGGCTAATAAAGCAAGAGGACATTCTGGATAAACAGTCTGAGAAATAACAGCACTGCTGTGCACTTTACCTACATTCAGCAGTATATGTTGCTGAAGCAAGCAGGATGTGTTACTTCACCCCTCAGATTATAGTGCCCTTAAACAGCAGTACATTAAAACACAGATGGAAGAAATATGGGTGCATATGCTAATCAGCAGATTTCTGTACTCTGTCTATACATTTCTTGATACATAAATTTTGAGTAATTGCTGCACAATGTTGCACAGCACCACTTTCAAACATTTAGCATTAGCGAAATCTACACAGCTAGAACAACTGCCTCCATTTTTTGCCTTCTTATTGCCCCTGGAGCTGTTAGGAAATGTATCCACCAGGCCAATGACTCTCATTCACATCTAATTTTGAATCAATGAGACGAAGAGCAGAGAATGGTGAGCAAAAGGGCGTATGGTTGTTTCTTTAAAGGTCTATAGGCACTGCAAATGTGCGTGCAAGAATACGTGTTCTTTGTCCGTCGTACACGTTCATTCACCACTGCGTGCACATGGGAGCAGAAACCACGATTCAGCGCGGCTGTGATTTGAGCGGTGGCTGAGGAAGGGCGGTTTTATTTTGGGCCTGTCGTCTGGTAAGTGACTGCCCAATCACACCTGAGACGGCCTGTCTAGCCTGTCAGGCTGAAGTATGAGGGAGACAGAAGGCGGAGACATGGAGCGGGACGCATTTATGATTGACAGACCCTGGCTACACTGCAGAGGAGCCGAACAATGTACTAACCATGATGGCGTACCTTTAAGAGGCATACAGTAAGTAAATAAAAAAAAGTTAATGGGAAAATGAAAAAAAAAAAATATTTTAATGCACTTATCCTGTACAAATATTTTTAAAGCTTTCACCAAATTACTTGCAGAAAAAAATACAGTGTTATGTAATTTATTTTGTTCCTAAGGTAAATCTTGAATACTACAGCAGATTTTTTTAGGCTATATATATATATATATATATATACAGTGGGTACGGAAAGTATTCAGACCCCCTTAAATTTTTCACTCTTTGTTATATTGCAGCCATTTGCTAAAATCATTTATGTTAATTTTTTTTCCTCATTAATGTACACACATCACCCCATATTGACAGAAAAACACAGAATTGTTGACATCTTTGCAGATTTATTAAAAAAGAAAAACTGAAAAATGCTCAGTATTTAGTAGAAGCACCCTCTTGATCTAATACAGCCATGAGTCTTTTTGGGAAAAATGCAACAAGTTTTTCACACCTGGAATTGGGGATCCTCTGCCATTCCTCCTTGCAAATCCTCTCCAGTTCTGTCAGGTTGGATGGTAAACGTTGGTGGACAGCCATTTTTAGGTCTCTCCAGAGATGCTCAATTGGGTTTAAGTCAGGGATCTGTCAAAATCTAAAACAAATACATTAAAAAAAAATAATAATAATAAAATAGAAAATAACTCACCAATCCATCTCATTAGAGAGGTAAGGATCTGGAGGTATTTGGTCTTCTGCGCATTGAAAAAGGTGAAGGGCCCCAACAACAGTGTGAAGGTAACCTGAAATGAAGTAACAATACAGAAACAAGTCAATGAAAGCATAAAACAGTTTGAGTAACAGCAGTGTGCTCCAAGTAGGATACCAAGATAGATCTCAGTAAACATTCTGTGGTATTTTGACCTAAATAACTACCAAACTTGGCGCCTATTTCAGCCATAACTGAAGTGTATACATGGGGCATTGACGTGTAGAACTTCATGAATGATGGGTGTTCCAATTCTATGGCTTTGCGGATGCAGATTCTGAGTATGCCTGCTCATGACTCTTATGGCACACACATTTATGTGCCTGTGTGTGCAGGCACATAGATTCATGACTCACTTCTAATGAACTGCACTGGGTTAAGTGTTGATGCCAGACTCTTTGATATGCATATTACAGAATTTAGCATCTCCACAGACAGCTGAAAGGAGTACTGGACCTCCCAGTCCTGGTGTGCATGACCATGAAAGCAAAGCATTTACTCTGAATGTCTCACACAACTACTCACTATTAGATCACACCTTTTATGTTTTTAAAGATTTGCCCATTCTGTTTGGCATGGAGGCACCTGTCCTAAATACATTTAATTGTTCTAACAAGGCTAATGTCTTCCACCTGTGAAACTGCATTCTATTGTTACAAATATTACAATGGTAATATTTTCTTAAAAGTAATCTCTAATCTGATTCAGATGGCCTCTTCTGGTACATTACAGAAGCTATGACTCACTATTTTGCATATGGTGATTTGGTTTTCAGGCCACCAGCATACAGATATGCTTTCCAAAACAGTTGAATAAAAATCTCTCCCTTTTCATTTGCAATTAGACCAGGAATGTGAATTTAAGTAAACAGATTCAATTTTGATGTCCTTTTGAAAAGGCAGATTAATGGCTAAAAACAGAGCTCAACACACCGCAGTCTGTTCTACTTAACACACTCCACACTAGGGCTGTGCGATATTGAAGAAAAATGCGATATGCGATAACTCATTAAATAATGCGATATTCGATATGTGATACGATGATGCTTAAAGTGCCACATGCTCAAATGAAACAGTTTTACTCAGCTGTTGCTGAGTCAGTTCTGTGAACTTCTATAACTATCTTGTGTCCTATATATATGGTTATTTGTATGTATCACTGTAAAAAGTAATCACTGAATCTACTTAAGAAAAGCGAGTAAACATAACAGATTTTTACAAATTTGTTGAGTTTACTTAATTACACTGTGTTATGTGAACTTTCAGGTGGATGCAATAGTAAAATGCTCAGATGAAACAGTTTTACTCAGCTGTTGCTGAGTCAGTTCTGTGAACTTCTATAACGATCTTGTGTCATATAGGCTATATATGGTTATTTGTATGTATGTATGTATGCACCAAGAGCTCCTGTAAAACCCCAACAAATTCCTTGTGTTTGCGCACACTTAAGTGGTGAATAAAGCTCATTCTGATTCTGATTCTAATAAGAAAGCACCCCTACAACAACTTCTGAAAGTGAATGGTATGTGTTTTACTCGAGCATTACATAAAAATGTCATTTTAACATTAGTGTAATCATTTTAACATGAGTTTAGGAACTGAATAATAAAAAGGAAAAATAAAACACTGCTTAGTATTTCCTCTTTGAATTCAATATGCACGGATTCTTATTTAAGCTACAAAAGTTATTTAGGTAAGAGCAGTGAGTGATTTTCTTTTTGTCTTTTGTTCATAGCCCCAAATATTGCAAGCTGTAGCGATATGCATATTGCGATATGTACATTTGCGATATTTCGATATATTGCACAGCCCTACTCCACACTATTGATGGATGTCTCTCATTAAGGAGTGAATTGTAAATCATCATGACACCATTCATACTTTATCTTGAGAGGTGAGGAGTGTCTTGGTTTTTGTATAGTCAGATAGGATGAGAGTGAGATAACAGTCCATCGTGATGCCTGAATGTCTGAGCTGACAGAGAGGCTGACAAAAGCTAAAACCCTGTAGGGACAAGACAAAAGAGCAGAAGTCTCTAAATTAATTTGCTGTTCCCATAAAGGGTTGTAATGGGACATGAAACAATATGGCAGAAGTTAAATAGTTACCAGGAAAAGGTCTGAACTCGTATGATAATTGAGGAGAGATACTGAAGAGTGGGATAGATGGGTGCTTTTTTCCATTTCAACTTGCTCTGAAACAGGCAGCGCATAGCCTAGATTTATGCTTTCAGTTCGAATGGAAATCTTATACAGTATTACAGTTTGTCAATCTAAAACGGTGATTGTGCATTAACAGCTGTCAACCATGTCTGTACGCAAATTGAGAGGTCTGAACTTATTTACCCACTGCATTTTTTAGTTTGGTTGCACATGCGCACCCACACACCACATATGTGCATCCCTGTGAGTATTTATTTGTAATTAATGTAATTTACGTAATACATTTGCATATATATATATATATATATATATATATACACACACA
>NW_015627535.1:766212-778112 GCF_001515625.1 Sinocyclocheilus rhinocerous
GATAGATAGATGCCGTTAACTTTTAATGAATAGTTGAATAGTTAATGAAAAGTTGCCATAACTAAGTCATTATTTACATGAGGGATATAAAAGGCACCTCAGAGCAACCATTAAAGTGAATAACAAAAGAAATAAGCATCTCCATCTCATCACCTTGACGAATCACCACACAAAAATATACAACCAACCCCCCCATTCCACGACGGTCGGAAACACCCACAACCATGAGCCCTAACCATCTATTCCTGAGCAGAACTCCTACATCCCAGAAAGGCCATAAAATACCAAATGCAATCTAGTGTCAACACAAAATGAAACCGAAAACATAAACCCTGTAAAACAGCTCAGTTTTTTTATGGGAGGCAATGTCTAAGCTAACCAATCTCAGCTCTGATGGCCGGCCTGCTGTAGCTCCTCATCTGAAGCCTGAATTATAACATATGCCGCAGTTTCCGATTTGAAAAGGGACTCTGGCAGAAAGGTTGGAAACTTGACAGGAGCTCGTCCACACATGCCAGGAGGGCAGAGCGATAGTAACGGATTTCCATTCCCTGTCCCATTCCACGAGTGTTGCTGGTGCTGATAGTGAAAATGGTGCAACATTGGCACGCTGGTGCACAACGCATGCCAGGAAAGGACAACAGGAAGGAAGTTTGGCAATGGATAGGAGTGAGGGGAGAAATGGAGGGACAGGGCCAGGCAGAGAGGGCACCAGGGGAAGGAGAAAGAGCGAGAGCCGCGGGGTGCTTGGTGACTCAGACATGACGACAAAAAGAGAGACAGAGAGGCACTGTGACATACTGTACTTGTTATCAGAACACAGAGCTCATTAACACTCTATTAGTGTAAAATAGCCAAGCATGAAACTCAAGCCATGGTAGTGTTAGCGCTGTTTGCTAAGGCAAGCATCTCTATTACTATTGTTTATGCTTGGGGTTACATTTTTGCTAAATCTTTAGCCTGAAACCAAAGCACATTTTAATCAATGGCTTGATTTAAAATCAAAATCATGGCAACAGGGTTGAGAAAATAAGACTGACCCCTTCTGACCAAGCAAAATCTGCAATGCAATAAAAAAAATTATATTAATAAAATGTCATAATGGCATAATTAATAAAATAATAACAGTAACGTATAATAATTTCAATTGTAACGTAACATGTAACGATCAGCCTTATTGGTAGATGTTACATAAAAATAAAACATTAAACATTGTAAAATAACATTAACAATTAAATAAATAAGTAAAATATAATAATAATAACAACAATAATAAATGTAATATTATTTATTTATTTAATAATAATTTAAGATAAAACCCAGATCATTCAACCATATGTAAAATACAGTAGTAATTATTTCAAAAAGTATTAAAATCAAGAGTCTAAAGAAATAGTGCTAAGAAAACTGTGGCTGATATTACTTGCTAATGCACTGTGGGAAAAACTATATACACTGTAAATTTTGTACAATCGGCCTTGCAGAATATCTAATATTTTTTTATATCTTCCTTCAAAGGCAATACGCACATTTAATGCTGTTCTTAATATATTTTATCTTTCGCAATAAACATCTTGTTGCTGGGTAAACACTGAGTCAATTTCCATGCTAATTTTGTCCTCCTTTTCAAGGCCAATAATTGTGGTCACTGGAGCATTCTGACCGATTTGGGCATCTTCTTTTGGGTGACTGTAATGTTCCTAAAGCAATATCAGATAACAAATTCAGCAATACTGAGCTCATCTAAACTCAACACTTGACTGAAATGAGATAAGCCAAAAAAAAAAGAAATGAGAAAATGCAAAGGTGAATACCTTGACGGAAAAGCAGGACTTGACTTATCACATCAATAGGAGTGAAATGAAACCAACAGCCGATGACCGTTATTTGGCACCAGGGGATGCTGACACTGTCACAGCACAAGACGTCAAATTCAGGATAACAAATATCTGAGCATGTGTGATATTAGCATTAGGACTTGAGTTTCCTGTTTGGAAACAAACTATTTTTGTAAAACTTGTGAACTGAAGAAGTACAAACCTCACCCTTACATGTATTGAACAAGGTGTGACTCAAGAAACTGGCCAATATATAACACCTGTCAACTTCTATTTAAAGTGAGTAGTGAGCAAAGCCAGGATGGTTTCCTTCCTGATTACTCCACTAACTTCAGATGTACCAAGTGTTGATGGCTCTAGTGGGCATTTGTGGCTATAGACTCTGGGAAGGCTCATGTGGCGGCACAGAATGTAGGATTATAACTCAACTGATATAGCAACATGCAAAACAGGGATTATATTTCCAATCCCCATAGTGTCAAGATCCCAGTGGCATCTGTTGCCACTGCTAATCTTTGTTAGACATTCTAGACAGGATCAACAAATGGAAAGCAGATGCACTGCTGCAACATCAGCTAACAGAACAGACAGACTAGAGAATAATACTTAATTCACACTCAAAATAGAAGCATCTAAAACAAACTTTATAATTACAATATATGCATTGAAGATTGTAGAGGAGAACATTAAACTACAACACTCCTTATATGGTACATTACCTGAACTTCCCACAAACCTCTAACTTTAGAGTCTTGTAGTTGATCTCAGATTTAAAGCCATCAGTGTAACACAGGCTAATAAAACACACATCGGGCAGAATAACCCAGCTACGAAGCCAGTGTAAAAACTGTGAGCCAATAATTGCTCCGTAATTGAGCTTTTTTCAGCTCATTGTATCTGTCAGGCGGCGTCATTAACTTCCAAAACGAGCTGCAATAAACCATCACAATTAAGAGCTCAATTAATGAACAAATGGATGCGCAACAAATGCATTATAAAGAAAGCAATCTAAAAACTTCAGTGAAATTGCAGCTTGACCCATCCTTCAACAAGAAAAGCAGTTAAGGCTTTATTTTGGTTTGGGGTTAGTATATTGGCATAAATTGAATATTGGATTTAAACAGAATACAACTTCATGATACACAACAAAAATAAACGATAAAAACTCTCAATGATGCGCAATGAAACAAGCCTAAATGATCATTCCAAAGTCACTCATGGCATGATCTGAAACTGATAACATACATAAACTTACACAAAATTAGCACAAATTGGAAACTTTCAGGCATCAGAACCATGGTACAGCGGTAAATCACGCTCAACATAAGATCCTCAAATCCCATAAGGGGACGATGGTTCAAGTTCTGGCTCATTCAGCCTCTCCCCAATCATTGTGGATGATCCAAGCAAATATGCCCAGAGCTCCAGAAAAGCTGAAAACTGTCAAGAGAGATCTTTCTGCATATTGCTCTTTACAATCACAGAAAGCATGTATATTTGTTTGTCCCAGTAGAATTCCATATTAAGACAGGAAGTGTCATAAAATCAGTGCTGTATATCTGACTCTTTGGAGTGTTCATTGGTTTTGTCTGCTTGAATCTGACAGTAGGAAAGGCCAAAAGACCACAGACTGTTTTTTGTCCTTGAAATAATTTTGATTATTGGTCTCTATCCATGACAACATTTTCCAAAAAGATATTTTCTTCACTGACAAAACCAATAAAATACAATAAAACAGATTTGTTGGGCAATTTCTTTCTCTTTTTGCTTACTAACAAAGACATGAAGCTTAATATGTTAACATTTTAGCCTGAGCACAAACAAACAAGTTTAATTGTTTGAAAAGCTCAAAACTAAGACTAATAAATACCAATTCGTTTCCCAAATCAAGAATCAAGTTCAAGGAAAAATCATGTAAATATGATCAATAAGTCCGTTGGAATATGTGTAACTCACCTCACTCTGATTCATATCACACAATCTGTATTTCTAACGGTCACAGAGCCTATAAATCACTATGGAAGAGCTTGTCGTGAGTCAGGCGGTGTTCATTAAGGCTGGACAGCTGCATTACTCCACCATTCATGGGTCAACAGCTCTCTCCCAAAGGCCTTTCATAAAAAAAATAATGTCTGTATATTTTTAAAAAGAAACCATTCGTCCGTTTAGAGTCATTTACAGCACGATTACTCTGGCAACTCTGGTGTGAATCAAAGCCGAAACCTTTCTAAAACAGCGGGAGCCACAGTGGAGCAGGTCTAATTCTCATGACTTTGTAATACTTTGTCAAGTTCACAAAAGCACTTCTCTTGTTCTCTTGTAACCATAGAGCTTTCCATTTTGTCCAGTTCAACGGAAGCTAAATAGAATTTTTTCAAGATCGGGGCTGACATGACTTTTCACGCCACGTCACCATGTTAAGTCCCCCTGGAGGAAGCGGGGGCCACGTGCCTTGACCAAGGGCACAACGGAGAGAGCTGAAGTTTTGCAGATGCAGGTTTTTAATATGCAACCTGTTGGTTAGAAACCCAGACATGCAACAACTAAGCTTAACCACATTAAAGAAATAAAAAAAGGAAAAGAAACTAGAAAGGCAAAGGGAAAGGTAAGTAAAGGAAAGGAAAAAAGAAAAGTGAAACACTAAAAAAGGACAAAGAAGGGAAGAAAAAGAAAAAAAGAGAAAATTAAGAGAGAAGAACATCAAAAGAGAAGAAAAGGAAATAATAAAATAAAGGGTAAAGACAAGAAAAAGAAAATGTAATAGATTAAGTGTAATAAAAATGTATAGTCATACTTCAAATTGTTCCATAACTAAAAGTTTGTGAAAAAAGATCACACACGGAGTTATGAAAGCCACATTATTTGTTTTAACCCTAAAACATTTATTTCAATGAAACTGACATTTAGTTTCTTATACTCTTTTAAAGCCATACAGCAAATTTTGACAGTAAATACAATTATGTTTCTATGGAAGCCCGTTTCCGCCACTGAATAAAAAATAAAACAAGGTAATTGCGACTTTTTATCTCACAATTCTGACTTTTTTTTCTCAGAATTGCGAGTTCATATCTTGCAATTCCAACTTTATAACACACAATTGCGAATTATAAAGTCAGAATTGCGAGATAAACTCGCAATTCCGAGAAAAAAAGTCAGAATTGCGAGTTAATATCTCGCAATTATGACTTTTTTTCTCAGAATTGCTAGTTTATATCATGAAATTCTGACTTTATAACTCGCAATTCTGAGAAAAAAAGTCATAATTGCGAGTTAATATCTCGCAATTTACTTTTTTTCTCAGAATTGCGAGTTTATATCATGCAATTCTGACTTTATAACTCGCAATTGCGTGTTATAAAGCCAGAATTGCGAGATATGAACTCGTAATTCTGAGAAAAAAAGTCAGAATTGTGAGATAAAGTGTCGCAATTACCTTGTTTTATTTTTTATTTAGTGGCGGAAACGGGCTTCCATATGTTTCCACCCACATATGTTTGTGAAAAAAATTGATTATTTAAAACAAACAAACATTAAAACATCGGTTTGCTTGATTTGGACTGAAGAAAAAGTTTGATGAAAAGACATGCACATAAACTACAAATAAATATATTAACAAATAATTATTATATTACCTAAATTTGCCAAAGAAAAAAGAGGAGGAAATCTGTTTCAGTCTGCACTAAATTTGTAAAAGGTATGACAAACTTGAACCTGAAAATAATAATATATAAAAAAATTTAAAAAAAAAACAGTTTTTGTATTCATAACTGGCAATAGAGTTGGAAGAGTCTGTCATTTTCATTTCATTTTAATCTAATGTAACTTTCTTTAAAAAATATCATTCAGACCTTCCCTACTCTAAAGCAGTCAGGGGACTTAATGATATTTTTAAAAGAAAATGACAGGTCAGGGCTGGAGAGTGGAGACTGTGACTGAAATAATAATAATAAAAAATAAAAAAAATTGGACAATCTCCACCAAATAACTCCAAATCTAGTCAATGATCCTTACCGATATGATCCTCACATTTATTCCATCTGATAAGTACTAAAGTAAAGCTCAGGTAAACAACCAAATCCACCAACCAAATTGCTATAAATATATTTGTAAATCTAAAATGCTCCTAAAAAATGGTCTCAACACCTTTCAGGCACCAAACATGAGGTATGAAGGTCAAACAAGTAGCTTGTGTGTTCAGGGTGACATCCGCAAGGATGTTTTAATAATCAGACATCGGTTGTGCTTGTGGATTTTATTTCATGGAAATCACGTACAGCTTCGTCCTGACATCCACCGAGGAAGACCATTACATCACTCCGCGATGTCCTTGGACCAGATAACCAGCTTTTCCAACCCGAAAACAATATTGTACCCAGCAGGAAACTCCCGGTGAACACACAAGCTGTTCAGTGGACTGAAGTTAAGCATGCAGAAATGGACTTATGGGAAATTAAGTAATTATAATAATAGGCTACAGAATAAGACAGAAGAGGACCTGAATGAACACTAGACACAAACTTTTGAGGGCTGTTGGTGGTTGCCAGGACGCTCTGGGTTACTTACTGGTCCAAATCTCTATGATATTTCAGTCTCTTCAGTGTAAATCTATGGGATTTTCCCCGACAACTAACACTGCTAATAACAAAACGAGACACACTAAAACATGGGGCGACAGCTGTGGGATCCTAAACAGCATTTGGGACCAGAGCTGTCGCTGTGACATCAACTACCGCAATGTTGTTTACAGCATTGTGACAGACTCATCCTTGCATATCCTACAGAAGATATAAAGAGCTGTCAAGTGTGCTACAGACGTGGTATATTATGATCTTAACCCAAGGCTGAGCTTGTTTTATCTGCATTTACTTCCCTGTAAGTTTATCTGCCACATCTCTTCACTGTCCTCACGACAACTCCTTCCTTCCCCGTTTAGCAAGAATCGGCAGTGTGACTGTGGGTCAGCCAGTGTTTGCACTGGCACGATGCTCCCACTGTGGATTAGAGAGAGGACTCTTCCCCTGGCGGGCCACTGCTCAAGCTCCTCATCCTGCTGTGCTAATATCCACTAAACCATCTGCGTTGTCTTATTCCTGCAGAGCCATCTACACTAAGAGCTTTCTCCAAGAGAGCTGCAAAACCAAAATCTACTGCTGACAACTTGAGTTCTCAAATGTTTACAATATTGCTGTAAAAGTAAAATTAATAAAAATTAGTAAAAATCCTTTGTGTCACAAGTTGTATGAAAACACCAAGCTCGAGAAAATAAAATGATAAAATTACGAATTAAGGTCACTTGACTGCGACTCTGTTTATGCCACAAGAATCTGCTGGTTTGCAGTGATCAATGAGATGTTTCATTGTGTTAAACGACCATCATATGACCCATTGAGAAACGTAGCTTATGAGCAAGACTGTTTGGTACAAAGGTCCCATCAAGATGGTTAAGGAAATGAGCTCATTTAACAAGGACCCATAGAAAAAAGGTGATCATGTACAGCCATCAATCCAGCTTCCCCTTCAGAATAATTACCAGCCCAATGAGAAAAAGGAGGACACCTTCCTGTCCTTGATATAATTTACAGCCTCACTCCACATTATCCCTTCCATATATAAGCAGATCCACAGAAGGCTCTCAATACATTCCCTAAATGAATGAACAATGTCTAGGACTTGAACTCAAGTATATCTTTTAAACTTTCGAGAGCTTGTTTGACAACGTTTCGGTCAAAAGATGCGTGTTAGCGCCTTATGATCAGATGCCATTAAAGCCTGAACAGATAGTTTGGTTCTTTAAAAAGCTCTTTAAAATGGACACTGAAATGAATCGACAGCAGATGAAGACTCAGTCTACTGATCTTCTTAACAGTTTGCAGTGAACATGATTCAGTGTGGACCTTTACTACTGATCAAAGCTGCCGCTTGCCTGTCTGACTTTACAGGCAACAAAAACATTCAGCCTTAGCCATACCAGTTTCAGACAACCCAAATGGATCTACCGAAGTGTCACAATTGACAAAACTGCTTAATTAAGGGTAGAGAAATGACTATTATTTTGCTTTGAAATGCTGCTTTGTGTCCTTGTCCCACAGCCCTGATATTTTCAGAGGTTTGTGTGTCATCCGTCTCGGACTTTAAAAATATAGCATTGCTCAGGGACAGCTGTTGAGCCAGAGCTCAAAAATAGCTCTTTGTTTGCGGTGCTGCTAGAACAGCAAGTGCTGGAATTTTTTTTTTTAATGATAAGATAAAATAGTGACTGGCTGCAGTGATCTACTTAACACTTAAAAAAGAGAAAAGTGGGAAGAAATGAGAAGAGAACAAAAATTAATTAAGCACATGCTGTTACATACACACTGTTCATTATGAAAACTAATGTGCAATGAGTCATAAAACATGGAGTGTAAATTGGATCATAAATGTAATAATTACATAACCGCCCCAGATCCTATTGTAATATATATATAATATGCCCTGAAAAAAAAAAATGTAATTATACTAGTAAATTTACATTTTAATATAAAAACGTATATTATATATGGCTGGCAAATTTACTTTTATTTACATTTTAATATAAAACTATTAAAATGTAAATAAAAGTACATAAAGGTCATTTCAGAGAAAGATACGTAAAAACATTTTTAAATCATTAAATGTTTCTCTTCATACGAAATTACTTCTGTTACTTATTAAACAAATCAGTGAAGGCAGGGGAAAATAATATATCAGTTATATCATAGTCTAACATTTCATGACCCAATCAAATCCTGATGGATGAAGTCCCTTCCGATATTAATTTCCAATGAATATTTTATTCAGAAGTAGGTTAAATCAGGTCACCTAAAAAGCAGACACATTTTTAGTGTTTGGTGCTTCTAAACTACATACTTTATTCAATACTATATATTATACTAAAACAGATATATTACTCAAACAAACAAACAAAATCAACGCTCACATCTGTTCCCAAAAATAAGTGTCTTTAAATTCTAATTAAAATTAAATTTTTGTAATGTGGAACACAAAATATTTGCAATGACATGAGGGTGAGTAAATTACAAAATGTAAATTTTTCATTTGAGTTTGTTGAAAGAGGTGAATTTGCATGGTGTTTTGTTTTAAAAGGCATGAATTTAAACAAGAAACTGCCCAGTTTTATGACACCAATCACAGCTGGGTCCATTACCAAATCCACCTGTTAAAGCACCACTACTTTAAAAATAAAATAAAAAGCAGAGACAACCAAGTCATCCATCCCTACTATACATGTCAGAATAAAGACACTGATGTCATGCTTTGCTGAAGCAGGAAATTTTACACAATGTACGGTTGTGTTGTATTCGGTGTGAACGGCCGTTAAGCAGTACAACGCTGAATAGCAGCTATAAAGGTCTTTGCTGAGACATGCAGTTTGAGAGTCTTTAGTCCAGTACACTCCATTCCTGGAAACTCTTTAGCCGCATTTCTCTAAAGAAAGACATCCATAACATCCCTCTTTGTGTGTCACAGGTAGAGAAAGAACAGTGTCACAGTCTGCCACCCACTCGGGGATTATAGTGAGGCGAGGTGTTATGTGAAGGCATAATATCCCTCTTAATCTTTCCTTTTTTCTTTTCTAAAGCTTATGCCATGAGGCTGTACTAATGTGTCAAACATCAATCCCGCTGGCCACGAGGGGATACAACTGACCATCGCGCTCAAATATTCTCAGGCAGACCACGTACGGCTTCAAGTCAAAGTCAAAACATGCCAAAAAGCAGTAAAAACTAACGCATCTGCGCTATAGCTGTAAGGTCATAATTCACTATTTTTTAAAGGCAGGTTTCAAAAGTAAGATAATTTAGGAATATATTCAAGACATGTTAAAAGGGCATACGGGCACTTAAATACAATTCAATAATCTGGAATATTTGCTAGAAACATTATGGAGTATAATAAACATTATTATACTCCAGCGGACAACCAGAAACTGCCATGAATGCATTTCTGAAGATTGAAGATATAATAACAGGTGAAACTGTTAGATCTCCTCATTTTTCTCACATCATGGCGCCTGTAATAGCTTTGTGCTACGTCTCAGCAACAGTCTTCTTAATCGGACGGGAGATAGATTTGCATGATCAGCACTGATCTAGAATGCAAGGCCATAGAAGTAACAAGGACTCTGGTTAGACTCTGACTAACTTGCTTTGAAAGAAATGTACAGAGAGTCAGTGAGGAACTGCTAATTAACAACACGATTAAAAAACAATCAAAGTGATAAACTAACATAAGTTAAGTGTTCTCAGACAAGCTCAGGTATAAGACGAAAGCGAAAACAAAGTTAGAGCAAAGATGGTGGATTTATGTAAATGTCACTCATTTGCATGCTAATGTGACCTGACATTTTTGTGGTAATGTTAAAACACTGAAGCACCAATGCGTGTTTAATTTTGCTGACGTAAATTTGATGGCACAGTCTTAAAGTGTGAATCTCACAAAAAAAAAATAGCTGCCTCACTTTTCACCACAAGATTAAAAAAAAAAAAAAAAGTCTCAAAATTAAGAAATGAATTTGCAGCAAAAAAATCCTATTTTTAGGACCATTAAGATTTGGGATTTGTTGCCATTTTCATGTTCATGACAAATAAGCACATTGCCCCAAAAATCTCATAACTGTAATGCAGAAAAAGTTTCTTCACATTAATCTCATATAGTGATGAAAATCTTTCTTTCCAGACACAATTTTATTTATTTATTTTTAATCAGAATACACCAAATTCAGTACACTCAATGCAACTACGCAATAGTAATTTTAATAACATTTGTATCATTTAAATGTATTAATAATATTACATTAACGTTTTAATAATGCATATTTAACACTTAAACAATGCACTATTTTTTTATATTACAATTACAAGAATAAGATTTTTTATTTTATTTTATTTTTTGTATTGCTGCAACTAGAATGGCCAAGTGCTTGGTTAAACATCCTGTGGAACAGATTTACCTGGTCTGATAAAGCTGGTGGCTCAGACAGTTGGGCCCTACAGACATTCCCCAGACTCAAAATTGGTCAATTTTCCTCTATCACAACAACAGAGACAGTTGGAGATGAAGGTGAGAGGAACAGAACCGCCGCAGCGACACTCGGTTCATAAGCTGAGCGGATTAATCTTTCATCAAAAAGCAAAAAAAGAAGATGATTTATTGAATCATGAATGATGGTCTTCCAGTCAAACGATTCAGAGTTTGGGAACAGAAGATGTGGGTTATGTCTTCTAGCATCCTAAATGCCTGCATACAAACGATCTAATAAACTAAACTCAATTACAGCAGATACACAACATACATAAAGTCACGGCACGCGACCTCATCTTAAAACTCAACACGAGATGACAAACCAAGCACGAAGGGGAAAAAAGCTCCTCATCTTTAAGGCAAGCACATATTGGCACACATTCTAAAATCAGCATAATGTCCTGTGGTTAACACTCAGTAAGAGTCTTATCCATGCGATGAGAAAAAAAAAAAAAAAGCTGAAACAATGCTTTTTATTGGCAGACGGGACAGCCACTTCCCTCATTTCTAGAGATGAAGGAGGGTGGAGAAGAGCGGAATGAATGAATCCGCACATCAATCACTGTTGCAATGCTAAAGCCAAGGAGGAAATCAAACCGGTGTCATGTGCTGTAGCTCTACGTGAATTTCAAGGGCACTCAAGAGCCTCCTGGTACACGTGGGGCGAGGAGTCCACAGAGATTACGCAGAAGTATTAAGTGTCTCGTTTGTCTTTCTTACCTTCAGCCGGTGTGAGTCCAGCACCCTGCCGTGACATAAGTGCTGCCAACGAGGTGCGTGTGTTTGACTGTGTGTTTGTAACAGGTGCTGCTGCACTCACCAGAAACACTCTGTAGGCGTCTTTGCGTCTTACGGGGCCCCAGCATGACTCGGTGTCATTGTATTTCACACTCCCGGCACTGCACGAGTGATTCCCACTGCGAGAACGCAAACAATTAGACACTTCTGACCTCTTAAAAATCGATTTCAGGAGTTTATAAAGTACTATTTATATATATATAT
>NW_015627535.1:779230-779390 GCF_001515625.1 Sinocyclocheilus rhinocerous
CTTTGCGTCTTACGGGGCCCCAGCATGACTCGGTGTCATTGTATTTCACACTCCCGGCACTGCACGAGTGATTCCCACTGCGAGAACGCAAACAATTAGACACTTCTGACCTCTTAAAAATCGATTTCAGGAGTTTATAAAGTACTATTTATATATATAT
>NW_015627535.1:779620-787057 GCF_001515625.1 Sinocyclocheilus rhinocerous
ATATATATATACACACTTGAACCAGGAAAACTAAAAGACAGATTCAAACTCTAAAGGCCTATCTAGTAAATGCTACATTGTCTGATGATTTTTGCTTGCAATTTGTCTGTACAAACCACTGAGATAAAATAGCAGACAGATTCAATGAAAAATTAACTCACCATGCAACTTCCATCAATGATACAGGTACAGCAGCGGCATAAATGGCCAGGTCTCCGTACAGGTACACGATGAGACAGATGTAGAACATGTTGACGCCAACTGCGAAAGAAGCATCATCTGTCATTCTAAAGATTCATGGCTTTACATAAAACATCACTTCAAATACAAACAGGTGGAGATGTTGACTGAACATGAAGATGGGCGGCATCATTCCCTAGAAGATTCCTCTAATGTTGTTCCTCCCCAACACTTTATACCCACTAAATGCATGGAGCCACATAACAGCCGTATAAATCATCCTAATTAAAAAAGCAAGCACTTCATTACGAAATTCCCCCCTGCTCTTCCCTTCATTAACCCCACACTCCTCTTCACCTGTTCCTCCATCCATCCATCACTCAATCCCTGCCAGTTGGAGATGAGATGGAGAGCATTCAAGAGGAAACACATACCATATCATACATTCATCATCACCGAAGCTCCTATGAGGATCTTGAACGGTCCAGCCAACCAATAAGCTCATTAATTACTCTGAAGTCCACTAGAGCTAACAGACTATTAAAACTAGATTTAAATAAAGAAAGAATTACAATATACTCTTTTACAAGCTTAATTGAGTCATTATTCCCTCCAAATAAAAGAAACAGCAAATGTTGCTGTCAGAACCAGTTCATTTTTACGAAAATAAGTGGCGAAAAGCTGGCAGAAAACATGTGAAATTATAAACGTATAATTATAAAAGTCAGTTGCAGAGCTTATTTTACAATTTTTAAAGCAAAACTTATAAAGGAGAAAGGGTGAGCATGTTACTTTAAATATTGAAATATTGAGGTTAATTAAGAATATAATTTTTAAACCGGTTCCAGTTCATTTTACAAAGATGAGTTTCAAAAACCTGGCAGAAAACATGGGGAATTATGAACACCAAGTCAGGTGAAGTGCTTATTTTACAATTTTTTTAAACAAAATTTATAAAATTGAAAAAGTGAGTCTGTTACTATAAATATAGAAATACTGAGGTTTCTATATTATTTTTGAACAATTTCTCAGAATTAAAATCCAAACTTCTTGCTTCATTAGGGATATGTACATTTAAATGTAATAAAGAAAGCAATGATAAATCATATTTGGGTCGATTTAGATACGCTAATAATTATTTTCATGTTATGGCTGATAACCGATGAATGACATATATATTAAAATTCTACACTATTTTTTTTAAACACATTTAAAATCAAAACACAAAAAAATAAAGATCTATTGTTTTTAAAAAGTGAATTTAGGTAAAGAATAACTAACTGAGGCAATCTAAACATAAAAAAAAAATTGGAAAATGTGATCATGCGCAAAATTAAATATGGCTCAGGTTCTTCCTTCAACTCAAGTCTAAGGGATTTTGTTCTAGTTTTATCCACCAGCTGAAACCCGTAAGTCTAATCACTTTGAAAAGTAATAGCACACCTCTTCTTCATGAGCTACATGATTTAAGGTATCAATCATGCATGTAGCATAACAAGTGCAAGACAATTTATGCACCAAAGTTTAACAAGTTATGGTTAGGGGTTTTGAAAAAATCCCCATCATGAGCCAAAAGTAATAGTCTTAGCAAGCACACCTAAAAACAAAATCAATCACGAACTAATCTATCTCCTCAGTGACATTATCCGAAGCTGACTTCTGATTGACCTGTCAGTGGGAAGGTTACAGTCACTGTGAACACCCCTGATAAACCAGCGGCCATGAAGAAATCTGTCCAATGATAAAACGACGAAAGCCAGGATTCCTGTTAGTAATTTCAGACCACAGCGGATTCACATTCCACCTTAATTGCAACCAAATAGTCGCTGATTGTGTTTTCTCTAGAAACAACCTCCCACCTGCCTCAACAATCCTAAAGTCCATTCACATATATTAATGGTTCTAACTACAGTTGATTTTGGTGTAGTTTCTGCGTTTTCTTGCCTCTGAATGGCAGCTCATGGATTGATCACCCCCTTTACAAAGGCTGCATTTAGCAATTGCACTAGCATTAAAAAGACAGCATGTCCTAAGACAGGAGGGCAAACGAGTATTACATTTAAAGCTACAGTCAATACTAAAGTCACACTAACTAAACTAATCTCCTTCACAGTGAGTTATGCTTCCATTTAATACATTTATGATCAGAGTCTGCTATGCTGCTCAGGTAGTCATTAGCTTCTCCCAAGTGCACCTCCAAAGTGGCCACTTCACTCCATTCTGCACTAGGAAAGGTCAGGGCAAAGCAAGCTATTTTAACACATCACGCTTAATAGAATAACGAAGAGTCGACAGGGCTAGCGTGTGACGTCCGTGCTGAGAAAACGCAAAGCCTTGAAGCTACAAGAGTGTGTTTGTGTTCATCAAAAGTGAGTGCGTGTGGCACTGGTTTGCTGGAGGGTGTGACGAGTGCGCCACCTAGTGGGTGCTGTTTGCCATCACATGCTGTGGACGTATGGGACAAGGGTCAGAAATGAACTTTTCCATGTTTGCCACCTGGAATTGATTTCCAGGGCATTTTTTACCCTTGTAAGGTCAATTTTTACAATTACCTTACTAACTGTTTCTGTGTTGCCTTTTATGTCAAATACTATTTAACCAGTTACTTTAATCAATCAGAATTCTATTGACTATTACCAATAAAATTCTCTCAACAACATTTACACTGCAAAGGTGGTACAGAAGCTACATCGATCATGGTATGTTTATTTACACCATCTGTTTAATGCTGCTCAAATGTGGCACATTTAGACGACAACTGCATAATGCTGTATGATGCAAATAGCCTACATAAAGCATATGAATTCTTGTTACATAATTTTTTCATTTATTATAAAGAAGAACTGCATTATGAAAAATCGTTGTTGTTTACTGCTCTTGTAATAAAGCATCTAATAATGCTTATAAATTTTGATTAATAGAATACATAAAAATGTTTTTATGAGTGGGAAAACGGCTCATCATATTCTTGTAAGGCTACACAGACATAAGTTAAGAATAGTCTATAAATTAGTTTACTTTTTACGCATTAGAAAATCTAAACTTTATATTGGTTAACTTAGTAGTTTGAAGAACAAAACAGTTATTTAAACTGGGAATAAATTAAATACAGAAAGCGAGCAAAGAACATTCCAGCTCACTGAAGCAGTCGATGAGCTATGCACTCTCAGAAAAACTCCCGTTATAGTCACTGAAGCTGTGTCTACACTGCAAAATTAAACTGGTTTACATCGTATCTACTCTTTTGATGAAAGAATTTGCGAGAGTGCAGAATTCAGTCAGTAAGCATGTGTCCTGAACAAAACGCCTGCATTTTCAGATGATTTCTTCTTCACCGGTGACTAATCTGAACACCTCTGATTGGCCATCGCATCCATAAACTCAACAGAAACGCGTGTGATTGGTTATAATGCTCAACGCTGCAAAAAACTTGTAAAATAAATCTTTGATCTTGAATTAATGAAAACGTTGAATTAATGAAATAGCGGCCCAGAGTCCTAATCTAAACCTGATTTAAAATCTCTGGAAAATCCTTGGCAACAAATTCATGGCTAAGAAACCCACTACAGTTACTGAACTATGGAAGAGAGTGGAAGAGGAGTGGACCAAGATCACACCAGTGCAGTGTGAGAAACCAGTGATATCCTGCGGCCGCAGAAGTCAAAATGAGGGATGTTACACTTCCTACTAATTTCTGACAGCTGTAACCCTCCAAAATTTTAGCTGTAATCTTCTATCATGCTACAGTGGTTACTGTCCTCTGATTTTGATCACTGTGTTTTCCACAGAATAAAGGCTTTTGTTGAAATGCCTTGGTTATTTTATCACACACGTTAGTATAACTGTGGTATTGAGCGATTAACATTAACAGTATTTCAGAAAAAAAAAACAATCAAGTACTTATAGATTGTTCTCTAATTTTGAACTCCAGTTTAATTGTGTAGAGGCATTTGTACCCCCTTATCTTGAATTTGTCAGGATTTTTGTTCATTTTAGTGGCATTTTGGCCCCAAGCCCCAGTTAAATTTCCAACCCTGTATGGAACAGTGCAGCAAGCCATTTCTAATGTCCCTCCTTTGCTTGATGGTTGGAAAAGATGCCAAAAGCAATGCTGTTGAGATATTACAAGGCTGCTCTGGGCACTGTTGAGTCAGCCTTTGCGTAGCGCCGCTCGTGAAATGATGCTTGGGAGGGCAAGAATCCTGAAAATAGGAATCTGTATAAATGACACCTTGGTACGTAGTTCAAGGTGAACACGTCTTCTTCGTATTCATCATAAGATTCTCATTACCTGGGTTCTCCGTCTTTAAGCAAGCCTCCCCTTTCCTTACATAAGAGTAGATAACAGATCTAGAGTGAGGTAATTACAACCAAAAGTAATTAAACTAGTTCTAATTACACCACATTAGCAGCCAATAGCCTTGTTCACTGTGACTGAAGATTCCAGCAAAACTTGACCTTCGGAAGCCATCTTTTAAGGCCTGTTTAATAGCCTTATAAAGCTAAATGTCTTAACTGAAGATTACATAGTAGTGCATAATGATGCAAGAACTCTTACCTTTATTAAAAAACATGGAGGCCATTTGTCCCATCTCAACTCTCTCGACAATGTCAAAGTGGTCTATATTCGCGGCACGCTCTGTTATATCAGATGACAAAACCAACGGTGACCTTAAGATTTTGATCTCGAGTAACACTGCAAACAATTATATTGACAAAGACACAAAGCAATACAAACAGCACTTACGGACAGAGAGAATGGGCCGCGTCTCGACGGGTTCCGAACGTCCCCGGATGACAACCTCGTCATCCGAATAGTCCGAGCTGGAGTCGCTGTCATTAACCTTAAAATGGTTGTGACCACAAAAATGGTTAGTTTAATCATTCTAAAAAAAACATGCTTACAACCAAAAACCAAAAAGTTTGGGGTCTGTAATTCTTTTCTTTTTTTTGAAAGAATTGAATATTTTAATTTAGAAAGGGTGGATTAAATTGAGAAAAATCTTTTGTAAAATTATAAATGCCTTTACTATTACTGTTCTTTTGAACTCTCTATTCACTAAAGAATCTTGAAAGAAATGTATCACAGTTTACACATCAGAATGATTTCTGAAGGATCATGACACTGAAGACTGGAGTAATGATGCTGAAAATTCAGCTTTGCATCACAGGAATAAATTACATTTTACTGTTTATTAAACAGTAATAAACATATTCACCTGTAATAATATTTCACAACATTACTGTTTTTACTGTATTTTGAACTAGCGTTTGATCTGTAATTTATGGCATCAGATGACTTTGAATATAGTTTTTCACATCTATGGTGCTTTTTAGGTTATTTTTGGAGCTCTACAGCACTCATCCCCTTTGATTTTCATTGTATGGTGAACATTCAGCCTAACTTCTTTTGTGAGGTAATGACATACAGGTTTGGAACAACATGAGGGAGCGTGAATGATAACATCTTCATTTTTGGTGAACTGTCCTTTTAAGAGATCATCTATTAAATATAAACATTTTGCTTTTAGAGTTTTATAGGCTAAGATTGTTTGCCAGAGATGTTTTCTATTTGTATTGGTAAAACAGACTAGAAATGTACTTAGCAGTGGCCTCATTGTGAGTTTTCTTCAACACATAATAGCTCTATTTTAGCACTTCTGTCCTAAATTGCCCCGTTTCATTCTCTGATAGGTCAGTCTTGTTTAAAGCTTCACTGACTTTCTGGCTTGATTACCTGCAGTGGGACGTGCAACATTTGCATGATCAGTGAAATTTTCATAGGGAATGACCTGAGACAGAATAAGAACATAATGTTCAGAGTAGAGCTGGCATTAAACTGATACAGTCACTAACCTCTTCCTGTTCTCTCCTCTTCCAGCGCAGCTGGGCATTGGCAGCAGCCATGGCTTCAATAACAAATGTGGTGGTCATGAAACTGAGAAAAGACAGAAGAGTTAAAAGTCTTAAAAAATAAGAACAAGGAAAAACATAATACAAAGACAAGCCACTGGCCGGTATCAGAAAGAAAATCCTTAAAGACAACATAAAATAAAGTAAAAATTGATAATCATGATTTTGCACATTATTTTAAACAGCAAACAAAAAGGTTTTTTTTTCCTTCACTAAATGCAATCTTTCCCCACCTGAACTTTTATGTTGTGCTGGCTTTGTAAGTGGGGGAAAAAATAATAATTGATCATATCTACTTCATTAAAGGCTTTACACATTTTTATACATCATTTTACACACAAACACACAGACTTTTAACTATATCATTCAACCCTAGAGCATAATATGCAAAACTGTATGTCATATACACTACGTCCATCTCCTCCTATAACCTGTATTTAAAGACCACTGCTGTCTGGGCTCTTTCCTCTGCTGTTTCATTGATATACAGCTCCATCCCGTTTCATCTAAACACTCATAACTCTCCCCTGGGCTCTGTCAGTGACTCCGACAGCTGGCAGGTTGGCACTTGGCAGAGGTGATAAATGTGTTTTGATGGTAACAGCACCAGCGGCAGTGGTAACAGGGTTGAGAGATCAGCTAAAGATGAGCTGACAGAGAGAAATCGCATGCAAGAAAGACCAAAAGAAGACAAGGCTGTGCTCTCATAGCACACAAGATGAGGTAGAGACGAGGTAGAGAATTACACTGCCAAATAGGGTTAGAATGGGTCTCCAATTTGCATATTGTTAGGGCATGAATTTGAGAAAACCACCATAAAGAATATCGATGGAAATCTAATACGCACAGCCTCCTAAACCTGATATGTAAGACCCCAAAATAATCTAGCAGCCTTGCCAAGCAGGAAGGTATGCACTTAAAGGGGTCATATGATGCTGCTAAAAAGAACATTATTTTGTGTATTTGGTGTAATGAAATGTGTTTATGCGGTTTAAGGTTCAAAAAACACATTATTTTCCACATACTGTACATTATTGTTTCTCCTCTATGCCCCGCCTTTCTGAAACGTGTGTAGGACGGCCGAACTTGAGCTTCCCCTGGAACTTACGCGATCGGCAATCGGCTGTTTTTTGTCTTATTGCAGCTCGTCTCTGTTCTGGACTTGCACAAACTGCATTGCAATGCAATCATTTTCGAAAATGTCATTTATGTGAAAATATGAAGTCTATAAACAGCCATTAACAGAGGCCAGAGACGCTGAAGACGGATGCACAGAGAAAAATACTGTAGCAAGCAGATCACTCACTGTTCATGATGCACGAACTATTGGAAGAAAATCCTCAA
>NW_015627535.1:791661-794949 GCF_001515625.1 Sinocyclocheilus rhinocerous
CAAAAAAAAAAAACACAAACCAAGTGGTTTCTGAAAACAAATGCTGCTAGAGCTATTGACCCATTTTTTCAATGACTTTTAGGGTGTATTTACACTTGGCAGCTTCGGGTTGATTAAAACGAACTCTGGTGAGATTGCTCTGTTAGTGCAGTTCATTTGAGTAAATCTTAACACTACCATCTGAACTTTGGTGCTTATGAAACAAGCTTCCAAACTCTGGTGCCGTTTGACTGAAATATAAATGCAACATGGACCAAAGACGTCTAAACAAACCAGGATGTGATGTAATGCAACAGAGGAATTCCTGGTGCTATTTGACTTTACATATTTTATAAGCTCTTTGTGAGTTCCAAGCTGTTAAAAATAGCATCATTTGTACACACATTAGTGCATACAGGTGCATCTCAATAAATTAGAATGTCGTGGAAAAGTTCATTTTGAGTGTGTAATATTTACTTATGCTTTGCCAGTGTGAACCCTGGTTTAACCTATCATTAAAGGCCTGTTTAGAACAAGGACTTTTAAGGTTTTAATTATCGTTCTAATTCTGTGAAAAGAGTCCACACCACAACTATAACGATAATGACACTGAAGAATTATCATATTATATTATATTACTGATACCATTTTCAGAATAATTTTTTTCCAGCTAATATAATGAATGATAAAAACTTTGACAGTCAGTCAGAATCCATCCTGCTTTAAAGTGCTCGAGCGTTTAAATCAGCAGATTCAAAAGAAAAAAAAGAAAATGTATCACAAGAGGCACTCAAGTTTTTTCACAAAAAGGGGCCCATTACACATTATCGGTCTATGTTCTCTGTTCTACTTCCTTGCAAAGAGGATGCGTCTGGAATGTTTCACCATCATGCAATTCAATAAGCTGATGTATGCGATAACTCATTTCTAATGCACTGCATTTTCTCCAACTTAAGTCACACATAAATCAATATAGTCTACTGTAAATTAGTCATGAGCTTGACTTGCAAAATGTACTGTTAATTCTATTAGAAACTTGTGAGCACTTCCCTTATTGATTATCTTCCCATTAACCAATGTGAACAAAACAAAGCAGATAACAGACATACTGTACACTCAAGCTGATGCATTATGTACCTTACTGTAAACTTATTAATTTATTTTGGATTATTTCCAGAGGATTCTTTTCGAAGAGTTTTTTAAATGAAGGCCAATGCATAAGTTTTGTAGTTTGGAGCAATAAAAGTACTTTTTATTATTATGTATATCTCGAACTGTCTAAAAAATTCAATGTGGGTCCTAAAGCTAGTTTAGTTCAAATGTTTTTTTTTTATTACATTTTTAACATTATTTTATAATTATTAAGATAACCAAGGCTTGATTTTTTTTATCTCATAATTCTGACTTTTTCTCAGAATTTCTAAATGTATATCTCGCAATTTGGTTTTCGTTTCTGCCACAGAATAAAAAAAATTAAAAAAAATATGCAACTTCTCACTATTCTGATTTTTCTGAAAAAAGACAGAATTATGAGATATGAGATATAAACTCTGAATTGCAAGTAAATAGTGTGCGATTGTGAGATAAGTCGCAATTACCCTTTTTTTTCTAAATCATGAGAAATGGGTTTCCACAGGTTTTACTCTTTGACTGTTAGTCTTAGTTAACAAAGATTTTATCAAATATCTTTTTTAAATGAGTTCAAGTAAACCACAAGGCTAACATGCCAAAAAAACGAGTTTGAATCATGCGCTGGTTTCTGCTGATTTGAACCATTCACATATGTTTCTCCTGTTTCCTGAGCTTTCATTTCCCCTTTAAATGAGTAACACAAAGTGAGTGCTGAGATATAAACTCTGAATTGCAAATAAATAGTGTGCGATTGTGAGATAAGTCGCAATTACCCTTTTTTTTTTAAATCATGAGAAATGGGTTTCCACAGGTTTTACTCTTTGACTGTTAGTCTTAGTTAACAAAGATTTTATCAAATATCTTTTTTAAATGAGTTCAAGTAAACCACAAGGCTAACATGCCAAAAACACGAGTTTGAATCATGCGCTGGTTTCTGCTGATTTGAACCATTCACATATGTTTCTCCTGTTTCCTGAGCTTTCATTTCCCCTTTAAATGAGTAACACAAAGTGAGTGCTTCAAATCACATGACTTACAGGGACGTAAAGGCACCTAAGCCCTTAACTGTTAACTTATATTATCTGGTTATCAAATCCTGAGAAAGGGTGAAAACAGAACAACATTTCAGCGGCGTCAGTCAAAAATGACAGCTTATCAAGTCTTGAACTATTTCATGAATGCAGGTAGGAATCAACAGAAACCATGTCACATGCATGACATGACAGGACCTGACCTGATAGCTTGCAGTACTATGGTACTGTCACAAGACAAAGAGCTGAGTGTACAGTATAGTCCAACTGACCAGTGTGTTTATGCAAAGTAGGTCAATCAATACCTACTCCATGTACATGTAATACTTACAAATGGTGAGTAAGGCTCCCCTGTTTCTGTAATGCCCCCAGCCATCTCAAAGAGAAAAACACAACTCTAAAACCTGAAAGTTTGCCACCCTGATGAAAGAAAAGACTGTTTTAATATTTCATACACTACAATTTTGCCAAAGAGACATAAGTAGGCCAGAGTAACATGGCTAGCGTCAACCGTTGTTTTTGATTTATTTATATTCACTCAGTTGTCACAGAATATGGCAGATTTAATGTCTTTTTCATTATGGTTATATAATTTTCAGACAGAAAACTTTTTAAAATCACTCATAACGCTAAAAGAAAAGGCTCACCTGTCACCGTTTGAGGCGACTCCAGTTGTCAAGCGAAGTTGTTGTTTATTAGAAACGCACGAGTTTTCTTGTGACGTCCTCACGATCAGCGACGCAATGGCAGAGTGGAGCGCATCGTGTCCAACTCACTGTTTGATTAGCGGATAATTAAGACAGGCTGCAGAAGTTCTTCTGTTTGGGAAAACATATCTATTAAAATTAGAGCGTATACACGGGACGGCAGAAGCAAACAGTTCCTGCGAAAGGAGGTGGAGCGTAGCAGATCGGAAGTGTTCCTTGATTGGTTGGATGTGGTGACGTTTCATGAAAAAGACGTTTTGTGACGCTTGCGTTATGGAAGCTGACTTTTCTTGTATCTACTTTACTTTTACTTTTAGTCATTTAGCAGACGCTTTTATCCAAAGCGACTTACAAATAAGAAAAAGTAATTAAAACTAAAAGCTAAAACTCTATGAATACTATATATATACACACATTTAAGAAAATAAAAGAAATTAATT